>NW_020884974.1:1463972-1667214 GCF_003945725.1 Corapipo altera
AGCTGAGGGAGCTGGGGGGACTCAGCCTGGAGAGAAGGAGGCTCAGGGGGGACCTTCTGGCTCTGCAACCCCCTGACAGGAGGGGGGAGCCGGGGGGGGGTCGGGCTCTGCTGCCAGGGAACAAGGGCCAGGAGGAGAGGGAACGGCCTCCAGCTGTGCCAGGGGAGGCTCAGGTTGGATACTGGGAAAATTCCTTCACTGAAGGAGTTGTCCAGCCCTGGCACAGCTGCCCAGGGGAGTGGTGGAGTCCCCATCCCTGCAGGGATTGAAAAGCCCTGTGGCTGTGGCACTTGGGGACACGGGTCAGTGGTGTCCTTGGCAGTGCTGGGGGATGGTTGGACTGGGTCATCTCAGGGGGCTTTTCCAACCTGAGCAATTCTAGAGGTTCTTTGTGTGAGGCTGTTTTTCTGTTGCAGTAAAACCACCTTCTCTGACTTCATGCACTGTTTGTTTTGCAGGTTGGAACCACAACCCTGGAGCTTAGCCCAGAGCCATGGGTAGGACCTACTTTGTGGAGGAGGGGATCGGGCAGTACCTGTCCGAGCTCAGCACGGCGGTGAAGCCTTTTGTCACTGGGCTGCTGATAGGGCAGGTGAGTGTGGCATGGCTGGTTCTGCTCCAGTCTCTCCTGGGAACTGGGAAACCCTTGTTCTTGGTGTTGCTCACAGTGTGTTTGCTCCCATGGGTGTTGTGGACAGTGTTCCCCACAACGGGACTATGTCATCCGGGCTGTCCGCACCCCTCCCAAGGACCAGCACAAGGAGCAGAACATCCCTCCAAAACTGGCATCCCTGGATGAGGAGTGGATAACCACACACGCCAGCCAGGTGAGGAACTCACCCTCTGGGACAACAAAGGGGTGGGAGGAACAAAAGGGAAATGAGATGGTCACAAAGTATCTCATCACTTGTGTCCTCTCCAGCCTTTTCCTCCAAGTGAAAGAACCTCCCTCACCACGCTGGGCACAGATATTTTAAACCAGAAATACCTGTATTGGTTTCAGACTTTTTGATGAAAGGAGCCTTGAGAGCACTGAAGGGAGAACATTTGTAGGGTGTGTTCCTACACTGCAAAGGATTCTATGAGTGAACACCAGCCTCACCTGTTTCTGCGTACTTGTCTCCTTTTTGCTGAGTTGCAGGGTTTCTGGATCACTGAGTCCTGCCAAAAAACGTTCATGTTCATGTTGCAGGTGTCCAGGATGCTCCCTGGTGGGTTGCTGGTTCTTGGTGTGTTTATGATTGCGAGCCCAGAGCTGGCAAAGGACGGGCAGAACGCTCTGCGCAAGGTGAGCAGAACTCCTGCTGGGCAGGCAGCAGCACCTGTGCCTGGCTGAAGAATTCCCCATCACTGCCTTGAGTATATGCTCAAGTATATTTTGTTGGTTTAAGTCAGAAAATAAAAATATAGGAAAAGCATCTCTGAGGTTTATATTAAATTAAGTCCTCGTGACACAGGTGGTAGTGAGGTTAGGTTTCCTTGTCTGAATTAATTGCTCAGATTAGAGATGTTTACAGTAGTGAAAAATTTATAATTCTTACTCATTTAAAAGAAGTATCTTGTCTAGAATTAGTGTATTTGCCTTGGGTGTATGGGGTTAAATTTAAAACTGTCTGATAGACTCGAAATACATTTTTGTTACAATATGGGGTTTATAGTGCTCCATTTAGTGTCTGTTCTGAAGATGTATGTTCATTTTATCATTTTGGTGAGATAAGCATGCTGAGTGATTTACCCATGAGCAGGTTTGGTAGCCTGAGGTTCAGGACTCAATTCTGGCAGTTCAGTGCAGTGGCATCTCAGTTGTGCTTACTGAAATGAGGAGCTGGCTAAAAAAGGTGTGTCCAGTTGATCAGTAGCTACTGAATTTAAATTTTTTGTTTGGTTTCTCTGAATCAGTAACTATTTTGCACTGCTGCCTTTCCTGATCCTCGATGGATAGGCAGAAAGCTGTAATTTTCCTGTAAGCAGAAAACCATACAGGTTGTATATGTGAATGTGTGTTACTTTGTTTGGTGTATAAGGAAGCTGAATTAAGATTTCACAAGCCCCTTTCACTTTGGAGAAGTTGCCTATGACTCCTTGTGGAATGTTCCCTTAACGTGACATTTGGTGACATATAAGCTGTGTTTCCTGCTGATACATAATTTTGATATCACTTGGAGTTCAAACTTTTGTACAAGGCTATATTCCAGAAATTGTAGTGTGTATTTTTGTGGAAAAGTCCATAATATTTTTTGGTCTTCAGCTAATCTTCTCAGTGGAAAAGTCCCTGACTAAAAGAAGGCTCTGGAAACCTGCTGAGGAGGAGGTCTCAGACAGAGCAGCTCTTCAAATCTGCTCTGCTACAAAGAAGTATCCTTTATGAGCAAGGTTTACTGGCTGAGGCTGCTACCCCTGACCTGTGTTATTGCTGGTTAGTGAGAAGCTGGGAGGGGTGAGTTATCTGAGTTCAGACAGACAGAGATCAAATTGAAATTGTGAAGTTTTCTAGTAGGCCATGAGTAAGGCTGCTGACCCTTTTATCCTTGCAAAATTCCCATAATTTCTTACTGTTAGGTTTGTCTGTGTGGTGGCATCATATTATGCCTTCCCCAGTCAGTCTCGATTAGTATAAGTTGAATAAAACATCTAAAATAGTGTTTAGCACCTTGATCTTGCTGTTACCAGTGGTACTTCCATGGAATTAGGGAAGCAGCAGGCATTGGGATCAGTACTAGTGCTGCAGAAAAGTGCAGGGTCTGTGGGTGATGAGATAATGCAAGGAGAGAAAGGAGGATCTTAGAGAGGTGAGAGAGACAAGGACAAATTATGAATTGGTGCCCTGGTGGTTCTCCCTGTCAGTACATATTGATCTCAATTTATTTGTAAGAGCTGGGACAGCATCACTGTGGTAGTTGGAGTTACAGGGTAAATGTTTTTCTGCTTTTTTACACTCATGAAAGGTGAGAACTTCCTCGAGGGCATCACTTAGCTCCACAGGGCAGTTTAGTAAAGGACAAAGTTAATTGTGAGTTGCTCTTACTTCTTTTGCTTTTCACTGAATCTTTTTCTTTAAGTAGCAAAGAGTAGTTTGCAGAACCTACGACGTGCAAGATCCAAAGGTGAGCTCATCCTCCTGTGCCATGGGCAGCTTTTAGTGCATGGCAAGTAATATTCCAAAAATACATTGGCCTCTGAGTTATACAGTGCTTTGTGTAGATGCTTTATGGCTATTTTTTTTTGTTTTCTCTGCTCTCAGAGTTCAGCTAAACCAGCAGATTGGAAATACCAGAGTGCTCTGTCTGCCTCCTGGCTGGCTTTGGGCTGCACAGTAAATGTTAATATTCACATTCCACTTCTTGCTACTTCCCCAAACCATGACCTGGAGAAGAATACCAAGGTAACTAACTGCCTGCAGCAGTTACTGCACCAGTTACTACAGTAATGTCTCTGTTGAAAATGAAATAAGAGAAAAGATTTGAATAGTGCCATAGAGAAGCAGGACTAATCAGTGGAGAATATTTAGCAGTTATTCCTCTTGTAAATGTAATTCTTCTGCTGTGCTCAGTGAGAAGTTTCCGTGGCTCAAAATTACTTAACAATTGTCATGAGCAGTCCAAATAACATCTCTGCTGCCTCACCTAGTGAAAGGTTACACCCAATTAGAGGAGGGCATGGGGTGCTTTTAGTATGACTTGACTTTCAGTAGCCTGCAACGCTTCCTAAAAACCCCAGATCCCTGGGGTGACGCTTCAGTGTTTTGTAATTCTTGTTTCTTAATGGCTGTGTTCTGAACATGGTGGGTCTAAGAGTTACCTTTGGGGAAAAAACATAGAGACTGTTTTTTCACAGACTTTAAAACTCCCTTGGAGTAACTGTTGAAACATGTATTTCTGTAATTTTCAGTGTGATGCTGCCCAACCCTTTAGTGAAATTCTCTTTCCTCTTTCTGATGAGATCTTTGTGTTTTCACTTACTTCAAAGAACGGGTTAAACCGGTGGTCGAAGCAGATAGAAGACAGTGTTTTCCTCATCAATGGACAAGTTAAAAATGATGATACAGAGCTACTGGAAGGGCAGGTGAGTCCCAAACAACAAGGAATTGAGCTCTAATAGATGTGTTTTTGGAACCTCCAGTGTGATGAAGCATTGACTGAGACACCTTCCATACGGTATTTGTTGATCTAATTGACCTGTTCCAGGTCACTGTTACTCAGGACTGCTTGTGTTCTTTGCTGCAGGTTCCTTGTTCTTCCTCTGGCAACTTGAACACAATAATTATCTGTGAAGTCTGACTAAAATGTTGCTATTAAAGAACATGAGTGAGGTGTGAATGTAGGTGATGAGATTTCAAAGACCTGCATCTGTCTGAATGTTTATCGAAGAGCGGAAGCACCTTGTTCGGCTGATGCGTCCACCTCCCCTTTTAGTTTTCTGATTATATTCTCATGGCTGGTTTCTATGTGGCATTTTTCTCTCTTGAAGGCTATAAACTAGGGCACATTTTATGCCATAGTGAGGAGACTTGATTCAGTAGCGTTTTTTCCTGTTTCATGCCACAAAGAATTTTTTTTCCCCTCAGAAAAAGTCAAGAGGAAATACTCAGTCCTGCCCTCAGTTCTCTGATGTCAAGGTGCTGACACAGCTGGTAAGCATTTAGTGGTTTGCAAAGTATAACCTGGCTCTTAGATTATAAAATAGAATAAAAAGTAAAACAACATTGTGAATTGTTGTCCAGAAATCCAGCTTACTTATTCATAAGACTGTTTTTGCTCCTGTGGATACTGTTTGATTTGATCTCACTGTTTGCTGACAGACCTGCAGATTTCATGCCTTTAGAAATTCTCGTGGTGTGAAAACCACGTTGGAAAGACTGGAAAACAGGTTATGGAAGAAGAAGTCCTTCAAACTAATTCATTTGGTAGTAGGATACCTGTATGTACCTGTATACATTGATTTCAGGGTGACTGTGCATCTGAAGTTCACAGTCGCCCCACATTTCAACTTGCCTTGGCCACCTGGGACATTCATTTGGGTGCTTTTGTCAGAAGCTGTCGCCAGCTCTGGGTTAAGGCACAGATCCTGTGAGCTGGATCATCATGTGGAGCTGCTGGGTCTGTGTCAGGGGTTTCCTGATGAGCCCTGAATTTGGTGCCCCAGCCTGGGTCCTGGAGCCCAAATGTGTCCAGGCGTTACTTTGCAGGCATCTTTGCACAGCACAGGCCATCCTGTTTCATCAGGTAGTTCCTGGATTCTCTTCAGTTTTGTTCAGCAAAACTTCTAGAAATTTGTAAGATGCCATTTTAGAGGTTTGTTGAGTATCTCAGCTTGTGTTGTTCCTCTGTTGTTGCTGTGTATTGTGCTCAGGTTAATTGCCTCAGGGAACGGAGAACTTGATTTGGGCAGGAGTAGTTCGTGCAGTGGGTGTGGGAGTGGTGCATCCCTGTGTTTCCAGGTGTTGGCCCAGAGTGCTTCCTGCACACACACACTGTTGTGGTAATTAGGGGAAGCATTGCTGGGCAACAGTTTGATGCAGTTCTAAATGTGGCCACATGTATAATTTAGTACTGACTGATGGGGTGACTCCCAGGGCACCCTGGGTTACACTGGCTACGTAGTAAACATTAAAACCTCATTGCTGAAAAAAGAAAGGCCTAAAAAGTTTTATTGATTACAATACTGGAAAGTTTTAGAAGGCTTGTATGCACAAATACTTGAAACATTCTGGAAAAATAAATACATTTTCCATAACGCAAAAGAGACTTGGAGTCTCACCTAAACAAACTAAAAAATAAAGTAAACTTAGAGTTATAAATTATGAGGGGAAACAGGTTGTATGTGAACATCTGAAGGTGTGCTATTAATTTCCTAGTGCTGTTCTGTGTTGCTGGTGCTGCAGGTGCCTTGGTGAGCAGACAAAGCTGAAATGTTTGCTTTTCAGTGCCAGGGTTCCAGTCACAGATCAACAGCTACAGTGCAGGTGTGCAGTGGTTCCATAAACCTCAGGGGGGCTGTGAAATGCAGAGCCTACATCCATAACAACAAGCCAAGAGTTAAAGAAGCCATTCAGGTACTGAAAAGGGGGTTAGTTCAGCACAAACACTTTTCTGCAATATGTGAAATTTGCTGTGCTGCTTTTTCTTTGCCAGAATAGTTTATAGCGGGGTCAAAATGTTCGTCCCCTTGCACTTTATTGTGTCAATGCCTTGTGATTATTTTTGTTTGGTTTTAGTGCTCATTGTCTAGAAGTTGACAGATCTTATCCTAAAATTCCTAAACCTTTCCTCAACTTTTCATTTTTGTTTTGTTGCTTTCTTTCTGGATGTTAATTCTTTTGATGTTAGCTTCTCTTTATTGAGCTTTTTAAAATTCACATTAGTTCTAATTTTCTGGGAAAAACTATTCTTTCACCATGGGTTAAGCCTATGAGGGACTGGGGTTATTTCTTACTAGTCAAAATTTGCAAATGGCTTTTGTATTACTGGTAATTATATTTATATTACTGATGATTTCACTTTGTCCTTGCAGGCTTTGAAAAGGGACATAATAAACACACTGAGTGATAGGTGTGAAATACTGTTTGAAGATCTGATTTTAAATGAAGGACCTCAGAAAAAAAGTAAGAAAAATGAACCCCCCAGCAACTTATATTTGCAGTGAGTTTTGGTTGTTGTGGAAAATTCTGCTGGTATAGTGAAGATCCAGTGTGGTTAGAGCAGAATAAAAAGCAAAAGGCACAATTGCTGCTCAGCAGCCTTGACTTTTTCCTAAATCTGGAGAATTTGTGCCAAGTTCAGATGTGTCCTTTGGCATCACAGCTCCCACCCCATGTTTGCATTCAGGTTTTGTGACCACAGAAGACAGTTTCACCCTCTTTCTCACTGATTGGAAATATTGTGATTTTTAAAACTTCCACAGTTGAAACTCCTGTCACCGAAGTTCCAACTGCAACTTGCACATTTTACATTTTTATTTTTGAAATCACTGTATGGCACTCCCATATAATGTTGCAGGATGTTAAAACTTGGTAGGATTAAAAGAACCAGCTGGGCATGGCCTTGCATGTTTTTTCTGTCACCTGTGTTACAAGTATTAGTGGACAGGAACCCTGAAATTCAGGACTTCATCTCTGTTAAATTAAATTGCCATTGTATATGATAATTATGGTATAAAGAAGTATCCTGATTTCTTTTTTTTAGCTATACAAATATATCATTTGTGTTGTCTCTGCCCCCTGAACTTCTTGCTCTGCACCAAATACTGTTTTACAGATTTGTGTCTTTTATAGGAGTGGATCTTATTTCAGCACCATAACTCATTACTGAGTTACATTAACTTGACTTGAACAGAGCATCATGCAGGGACCTAAGTATGGTGCAAATATGGAAATAAAACTGCCTATCATGATTATACTGAAACCTGAGGAGGAGTATGCTGGGACCAGATCTCTGAGCTCCTGCTGGGGATTCTTTAAACTTCTTTAAGCAGGGCAGTGGTGTCAGTTGCTGTGTTTAAATAAAAAATTAGTGAATTGAAATAGCAGTTCGAGTATCTCAGGTGAAGGAAAGCTTTTTCCTTTGCTTGTAGTTCTGAGTTTGCTCTTTAGGTGGCACCCGAACTTTGTGTCTGAGGTCCTGTGTGGTGGTGAAATCCTTATCTGCAGGCTCTCCCGGGGTTCTGCTGGTCATTCCAACCAGGAGAAAAGCTCTGCTTGAAATTTTGTGGTCTGTTTTAGAGCTCTCTTGGATACTTCTGGAGAGACTAATAATGTAAGTTATATAACTAATAATAAATCAATATAACAGCAGCCAAAGCTTCCACAAAACAGCAACAGCTAAACAAGCCACGCCTGAAATCAGGATTTTTACACGGAGACCTTGAGCAGTTCTTTTGCAATAGTTTTATCTTATGGCCAGGGATCAAGGAGGAATCTTCTCATAACTGGCAGGGTATTTTGTAGGTTTGGAGAGGGAATACCATGTGTTGCCTCAGAGACTCTTTGTCCCCGTGCCTGGGTCCAGTGTGATGCTCAGCGACTACAAGTTCGGCGACGAGGCCGCTGGAGAAATCCAGGAGCGTTTTGTGGAGCTGTTGGATCAGGCTGTGCAAGCTGAAGATATCCACACAGCAGAGGAGATCAGCACAGGTGAGTGGCTGACAGCCAGGACAGGCTGGATCATTCCTTAGGAAAACGTTCACTAATGGCATAGGCCAGTTTTATCCACATGTGGACATGCCCAAATTCAGCCGTGCTTCATACAAGGGTTTATATCTAATAACAAATTCAAGATATTCCTGGAAAATAGTAACTTTCTTGCAGTTTCTGTTTCTTGTAACACACATTTGTTTCTCCTCTCAAGTATTTTCCCTTTTCACTGCATTATCTGTGCACTCAGGGCTGCAGCCCATGAACTGCAGGAGGTACACAAGGTTACTCTGCACACGAGTTAGAGGTGATCCCATATTGACAAATAAACTGTAAGAAAAACCTGTAAAGCTTTATTTTCTTTATATTAATATATATATTTACTCTTTCAGTAGCCCAGTTTTTTTTAGAGCTGAATAGTTCTGATACTGCTTAAAATAAGTTAGAAGAAGAAGCTGAATGATTTAGTCAAATCTACTATTTCTTCCCTACAGAATTAAAAAATGCTTTAAAAATCTATTAGCAAAAAATACAAATACTCTGTGTCCTTCATGCTAAATTTTCATGCTAAATCTGACTTTTTTTAAAAAAAAGTTTCTTTGTTCTGAGTGTTTTATAAAAAATGCAGTACCCAAACCTGAATATATGTGATTCACCCAAAGTGAAAAGAAAATTGAGAGGGCTGAATGTCTTACAAGTTTATGATTTGATTATGAGACTGTTATATTCCCTTTAACACATACTTTGCTATAAACTAGTCACTGACTTCCTTTTTCTGAATATTTCTGGTTTATATCATTCCCTGTTGGCTTTTTTTTTCCCCTGTGTGATGTTGATTTTAATGTAGGAGTGAAAACTGATGTTGAAATGTATCCTGTGATCTCATGGAAGAGATTTTTCTCCCTTTTTTCCCCTCCATCAACACGAATAGGAACTGCAGGTTACAGTTTTATAATTTAAATTTAAAAAGAACGGCATCAATTCTCATATAAGGGCTCAGAATAGTTTTTTGTTGGTATTTAGGGACAAAAACTGGGAAGTGCAGCCATGACTTGCTGTGCAGGGTGAACTGTGAGTATTGATACTCTCCTTGACCCACTTGTGTACTTGGAGGGGTTTTTGAGTTTCTTAATGTCAGAGCTCACCCTAAATTCTTTTGATCTTTCTAAATGAATCAGTTCCTCCCCAAGGCTTTAACTAAACCTGTCAGCTGTGAACTGACTCATTATATGGAGAAGCAAGAGGTGTCCACAGCTCAGGGGCCTCAAGGAAAGCAGGAAAGCCAATAAAAATCTCTCTGGCATTATTAGAGTAACTTTAATACTCTTACAGCTAATTACTCCTGAGCTTTAGGGAATCAGTGTAACTTAGGGAAGCAAATTAGTATTGTAGCAGTGGATGTAGGTGTGGGAGGGAGAGAGGAGATGATTCAGTTGAGCTTTATTGTGTGATCTGGAGGTGAGAAGAAAACCCCTTTGCACTGCCAGCAGTGCCTCCCAAAGGTTGCTGCCAACACTGTGTGTGTGAAAGGATGGCCACAAAATGAGCTTGGGAGGTCTTGTAGCTTGCTGGGTGTAGAATCTGGGGGGGGATTTATGTTCTTTAACAAAAAAAAAGACAAATTTAAAATTCACTTAATTACTAAATTAAAGTAAGTGCTTATTTTCTTTAGGGGGAAAAAAGCCCAACCCACAAATTAAAGTAAGTGCATAGGAGAGAAGAAGGAAAACCATACAAATAGGATTTTAGGAACATCTGGCCTTGTCCTGGAGAACAGCATAAAGATTGTCCATAGAACAGGATCTGTTCATTCTGATAATTATTGATGTGGCATCATTAACTCGTGGTTTATTAAAATCACAATGTATTTATACACTTCTATCCCACCAGAAGGGTCATTTTAGAAATGAGACCTATTAACTGCATAAGAAAAGTGTTCTGCATTCTAAGAGAAAACATTAATTAAGCAATTTGATTTTTGTATGGTTGCTTTGGTATGAAGTGTCCAAGTATTGCTGTGACCAGGTTTTTGTGGCATAACAGCAGTTGGGGGTTTCCCTTGTGTGAAGGCTTTTCCAGTTCTGATTTGGGCATTGTGTGATGGTTCTCTATTAATAATAGCCAATATTCAATAGCTGGTTTGTCACCAGCCTTTCTATTTGAATCACAATTCCTGTGTTCTGAGGCACCAACCTTGAATTAACTGGCAGTGCTCTCCGTGGTGAGGGTCTGGGGAAAGTTCTGCTGACATAAAAAACTGTCTAAAATTCAAGAGCACGAGGAGGCTTTTGAAATAATTATATTTTTGCTCTTTAAAATATGCTCTTGAGAAGAAAAGGATCTATCAGTATCGGCAGAAGATTTACTTTTTAAACAGCTTTTAGTCAAAACATAGGAAATTTTGAGAAAGTCAATTTTAGGGGCTTATTGAGCTTGGCCTCTGCTGCAGTTTCCTCCAGTTTTATTCTCTTGATTCCTTGGACAGCTCTCCAGTGAGGACACTGCTGGGTCGTGCTTTAAAATTGTTACGTGGAAAATAGAGAGTAAAACCCAAGCTATTTATAAATGAGAGACATAAATAGCTCTAACACTGTAGTTTCAAGGTGTTTAGTGCTTTAAAACAGGCAGCTGAAAGCTCTGCATTTCTGATTGGCTTTACTAAATCCCTGCTGGGACAGCAGCGGGTGGGGACAGACAGAAATAAGCCTTCAGCAGTGGTAATCACCTCCCCACCTTCCTCAGGGAACTGGAGACTTAGTGAAGAATTGAGGATTCATAGAATTGCTACTGGAAAACATCTGCTATTAAAGCTTTGTATGAATTATGCTACAGCTGCTGCACATGCACGTCCTTCCAGAAATGCCTTTGGTAACTAAATAGCTCAAGGCTGGCTCTTTTGCTTTTTCCCTTTTTTTTTTTTTTGGTGTATTTTCCCCTCTGAGGAATGTGCAGCTTCCAAAGGTGCCTTCAGAAAAGCCCAGCAGTCCTTAGGAAGGCACAAAGAAACATGAAGTCAGAGGGCACAGACCATCCTACCTGCTCATCACACCTAAAGCAGAAAGGAACCTGCTGGATCTAGGCTTCAGAGGTGACCCCAGAAATACTTAGTTTGTCCCAAAGTGGTATGTTTTAGGGAATTCAGAACTGGACAGAACGTGGTGCTGGCACTGTGCTAGTTAAGATACTTACTAAAAAGCTGTATTGCAACAATTAATAATTCCTCTAGCTGAACATTTCTGCTTGTATTATAGACAGTCCTTGGCATAGAAAAAATAATGATGAAACCACTCATTGATGAAACCTCCTTAAGCACCAGTGAGATTCAGTGATATTTGATAATTTCTCTTCAAAAATCCACACTTTGAAATGTTTTGAAATGTCTTGAACTGTTGTGTTGATGTTTTGATTTTACGTGTATGTGCAGCTTACACAGAGATCTCCAACCCATGTTTTGCTTAATATATGGACATGTATGTGTCTGGATATCTGGATATCTCAATATCTTGTGAAGTTTCATATCAGACAGTTATTAATTGCTCTGCTGCAGCACATCCTATACAAATTCAGTGAGTTTAGGGATAAAAATGGCTAAAGACAGATCCTAAAAGTCTAGTTTGAGTGCTTCGCTGTAACAGGTCTTGTCCAGGTTTGACTTGAGAAGATTTTGAAGACAATCATCCTCATGAGTCATCTGAGATGACAGAAACAACCTTTCTGATCACATCTAGATTATACATTTCCACCATAACTAATGATAGAGAAAGTACTTTGTGAATCATTTGCATATGAGTCATACAAAGGATGTGTCTTATTACTCAAGTATGTAACTTGTAATTTATTGCTGATGGACAACCCCACTGGGTGGTTGTGGAAACAGGAGCTCTGTTTTTATTTAGATCAGTGTTCCATGGACTCCTCAAACTTGGTATCTGGTACTGCTGGGAGGATTTCTTTGTCTTCTGGACAATCCCTCAGGCTCATTCTCTTATCTCAGTGTGCCTGTCCTGTTCTTCCCAGAGACCCCCAGCTCTCACTGCAATGGCACAAACACTTTCTCTGGCTGGTTGCTCATCCAGAGGTTGTCTGCAGTCATAGCTACTGAATTGTAATCCAAACTTTTGACAAGTGATGCCTTAGCAAACTCTCCTGGGAATGGGAATGCAAACTGAAGGCCTTTGGCCCACCACCATCAAGTAACCTCAGCACTGAGCTGGGATTCCCTGCTGGCTCTGGGTGGCACAAACAGTTCAGGGGAAGGACTGGAGATTATTGCCCTTCTTTTCTCTCCTCCCTGTCTCTAGCAAGCTGGGGATGGCCAAGTGCTGAGGGAAATCTTGGGGAAGGAAGTAGGTACAGGTTTGAATCCCATCTGTCTGGAAATAGATTCAAGCTCTCTCACATCCTGGCTGAGCAGACTAAGGATTTGGTAATCACTCCAAAGAAGAATGAGGCCTCTATGCCTGCTCAGAAAGGGTGTTTTTACAGGATCTTCAACAAGAAGTTTCTGTGGTTTGAAGAAATGCATTGATGGCTGTTGGGTAGGGAGGTGATGCTGGGCTCATCCTTGTGGCAGTGGGTTGGCACATGGCCTGAGCTCAGGGCAGATGGCTCTGAAAGGAAACTCTCATCCTGGAAAGTGGTTAATGGTAAATTTTGGTGGTTCCCCCTCAGAGCAGTCAAATTCTCCCCATGCTATGCAAATATGGTTGGGTATGTTACCATGGAAGCAGGGTGTGGAAGATGAGTTTCAGAAGAGGAACTCCTCCCCAAATGTACTTTGTCTCTTTAGTTTTACTCTCACATCCATATAGAACAGTTCAGCACTGTGTTGTTGCTAATGTACTACTTCAGTAAACTGCTTTTTGTACCATAAATGTAGTTGATGTGAAGTTGTTGGGCCTTTTGCATTAGTTCATTGTAAAACACAACTGATAGTTTTCCCCCTGGTGTTTACTTCTTCCCTTGATTTCCATGCAGTTGATATTTGTCCAGTTCCTGACAACCTGGAGGACACACAACAGACACAGCTGACAAAAGCAACGTTGTTGATGAAGCTTCAACAAAATATGGGTATGTTGCTTCCCAGTTCTTTGCTGTGGCAATCCCAAACCCACAGTGGGCCCTTTCTGTTTGCTCCCACAGCATCCCAATTTTCAGCCTCAGTAATTCAGCCACAGAACCCTCCCTTTCAGTGCAACTTCTCCACCATACTCCCTTGTCCAGCCCCCATATATGTCTGCACTCAGTACAGTTCTCTTGGCTGAAAGTCTTCTAGTGTTAAAATACAGTTATACTTTGGTCAACAAAGCAGTAACTTCTGCTTTCTGTTTATTCTTAGAAGTAGAACATGGTAACTGGAAGATTAAATGTGTATTTGATGTAGATATATAAATATCTTTCCTTAAATCATTACTCAGGTGTTTTGGAGTTTTCTTGTGTGTCTTCTCAGCTGCATCAGTAATGAGCAAGTTAGTCAACATTTCCAACAACAAATGACTGTTGTGCTACAGAGACCTACCAAGTACATGTAGTGCTGCACAGAAAAGAAAAAAATTAATAGCTTTTGTTTCTTAAACTTTCAGTTATTTTTTTTCCCAGTCTGATTCCTAGAATGGAGTCAGTGCATTATTTTATGGCCAAGGTACTACAGAAGTGTGCAGCCAGCTGGATCTCTGGGAGGGTCCTGCTCTGATTGGAAATGTCAAGGGGAGCTTTTATAATTTATTTATCTGACACTGTAGCTTTAAATTGAGGCTTAATGGTGTTAGGTAGCTCACAGAATCACAGAATGTCCTGAGTGGGAAGGGCCCTACAGGACCATCCAATGCAACCCCTGGCCTTTCACAGACACCCCAGCAATCCCACCGTGACCTTGAGAGCGTTGTCCAAACCCTCCTGGAGCTCTGGCAGCCTTGGGGCTGTGCCCACTGCCCTGGGGAGCCTGGGCAGTGCCCAACCACCCTCTGGGGGAAGAACCTTTTCCTGATAAAAGCAGTTTTTGGGGTGGCTCTTTGGTTTCTCCTCAGGCACATTCAGCTGCCCTGCCCTCCCCGTGCTGCCCTTGGCCCCTCACTGCCGTGTTTCTCTGTTATTCCAGGTGTGGTGGTGGCAGCTGCTGTTGCAATCCTTGCATCCATCTTCTCTTTCAACTACTTCAGTGACTGAGCTGCAGCCCCTGGAGCTCCATGGAAACGTTGGCCATTTCCAAGCTGGAAACAGCTGGGTTTAATTGATTAGTAATTAATTGTTGCCTAAATATCCCCAGGTAGATGTGCAATATCAGTGTAATGATAGGCTCAGTTACCTTGTTCCAGCATGCACTTCATGTATCAAGTAGAATTATGCAGGTACAGAATCAAGTACAAAGTGAATGAAGTTTACAAGAAACCAACCCTATCACTCCATATAAATGAATGATAATATTATTTTCTAGCAGGAGCCCTTAAAAAGAAATATGGAACCTTCATTTTCTTCCTGCTGGCTCCTTCAGTGCAAAATGCTGCTCCTGGTGTTTCTCAGGCTACTGATAAGACTAGTGTAGTTACCTGGTATGACAATTCCTGCTTTAATTTGCTAAGAGAAATCTCATTAAAATTAATTGGGGGAAAATTAGATTTACTTTTAGGTAGTACTGGTTAACTAGCATAAAAGGTATACAAATAGTTTCTAGAATTTTCAAGACTAGACCAAGGCAGCCTGTAAATACCTTAGTTCAAGATCTGGAGAACTCAGAAATCAATAAATTTCTCTGTCCAGCTCTTATTCAGTCATTGTTCTCTCGGAATATTAACTATTTCAGCAACAGCTAGATGTAGGCAGCCCTTGTGGTTTATCTTGTAGGTACATGCAAGTTGTCAAAATTATTGCTAATCAGGATTTTTAGACTATAAACAGAAATCTTTCCATTATAGGATATTTTCCAGGGTACACTGGGCTATAACAGGTTTACTTGCCATGAAGAGAGGTGAAGGAGGGAAGAATTCTAGAAAGGTTAATAAAGATAATTTGTGTATGAAATGTGATGTTTACTTGGACCTGAGCTACAATAGAAAAGAGTTCCAGATTTTAAGGCATTTTAGTACCACTGCAAATACCTTTTTTTGTTTAAAGGCACTGGAACACAAAGAAAAAATAAACACTTTGGTTCTAAAGCGTCATCAAGGATGTACTGGGATACCTTTATTAAAGGCAACTGTGAGAAAGGTGTCTCAACTGGTGTTGCCTCATCTGTGTATTCTGTTTTTCCATGTTTGGGAAAAAGAGCTGCTTTTAGTGCTGTGAATATCCTTTGAAACACAGCGTTGACCTTTCGTGCTCAGTGTTGCTCAAGCAGGGCCTGCTGGAGGGAGGTGGATGTTGTAATGGGGGCATTGGGTTCAGCTCTGTGGGCTTTATAGGTGCATTTTGTTCTGTGCCAGTGGGTGGAATCAAAAGCAAGATGGCATCATGCACAGCAGTTCCTCCAGGGGAGGCTGAGGGTTATCCAGAAAATGGGGTTAACTTTGTATCCTGCTTCAAAGGAGGATTGGCTTAAAAATTGCTCTGCTAAAGTCTCTGTTAGAAGGAGGAGCAGGGGCATAATGAAAAGCAAAGAGTTTGTCTTTTGCCTCTTTTTGGTTTTTTTTGGGAGGAGTGGGATGAGGAGGTAGAATACAAAATTTTGGAGGTAAAATATGAAATAGTTATTTTGTAGTTGCCTGTTGCACACAGCTCAGCCACAGAAGTGAAGTACAGCATCTGAGATGCTCAGTGTCTGACACCAGAGCAGAATAATGGTCATGGAACACTCATCCCGTAGTTCTTCTCCTTTAGTACTTGTGGTGTAAAACATGAAGCTTGTTGGGATGTATAATTCCATGGGACCCCTAACAGAGAACTCTGTTTTTCTTCCCCCCTGCAAGTGTTTAGTGAGTGATCCTTTTCTCTATGGTCTTACTACAGATGGTCAAATTAACCCCCTAGCTTGTAACTAACTGGGTATCAAGGATCTGTGGAAGTCTGGTTTTCCAATTTGAGCCTGGAAGAAAGCAAAGAAATTGCTTTTGATGGGATTTTTGCTTTCATACCAGAATAAGAATATGTGCAATAAGAAATTAATTTAAACCCTGTCAAAGTAAAAATGAGTAATTTGACTTGTACCTGCAGATTGAGCCTTCCAGTAATCCTGCCATGAGGAAACAGGGCAGGTGGAAGAAAACAGGTTCTCACTTGTCTGAGAATTACAGGACTAACCAAGAGGGGATTTCATGGTCCCATCCTTTTTTGTTGGCCATTGAGAACGTGAGAAAATGAGGGCTTAGGAGAAATGAAAGAGTGCATGTAAGAGA
The DNA here is from genome assembly GCF_003945725.1 of Corapipo altera. Classification (NCBI taxonomy): domain Eukaryota; kingdom Metazoa; phylum Chordata; class Aves; order Passeriformes; family Pipridae; genus Corapipo; species Corapipo altera. The sequence goes on from NW_020884974.1 coordinate 1,480,428, forward strand.
AAAGGAACCTTTTAAAAGTCTCTTTCTTGGGTTACTGCATAACTTTAGCTCAGGTTTCATACAAGTTTATCCTTTTCCTATGCAATCCTCTGAAGCTTTCAGTCTGTAAAAACTCAGTTGAGACTGAAACTGAGCTTTGTTAACTCGTGTGCAGCACTGGAAATCTGTTTTAATTTTAATATGTAAGAGTCCAGAGGAATGGTTTGCACTTCAACAACTGAAAGTCTGGCTCTTCTAAGCATAGTTCTAAAATTGATGCTACAAAATAATTTTACAGAAGCCCTTATTTTCTGGGCTTTCAAATGTAGTTTTGAAAAGCCTCAGTGGTCTGGGTCAATGAGGTTTATGGTCCCTCACGTCTGAGGGCAGCATTTGATGTGGTGGGAACAGACAGGCTGGGGGGTTTTGACCCCAGCTGGCAACTAAAGGACCACACAGGGCTTACTCCCCTCCTTGGGGCAGGGGGAGGAGGGTTGGGGCAGAGGGACAACTTTTGGGTTGCCATGAGAACAGTTTAATAATTGAAATAAAGTAAAACATAATCATAGTAATGAGAAGGGACATAACAAAAAGAGAAAGAATACAACCCCAGAGAGACAAGGGATGCCCAAGGCAGTTGCTCACCACCCACTGCATCCAAAGCACAGCCTCCCTGTGCTGGATGCTGGGAAGAGAAATAACTCCCCCAGCTGACACTTGGATCTACCAGAGGTTTTGTCTGGGTTTGATCAGCAGTGACACCAGTGATAAGATGGAATATTTGGGGACACTCGGGGTCTCTGTGCCTTTGAGTCTGAAGGAAGAGGCAGCAGGGAGGTGCCCCTATGTGCTTTTTTAAGCATTTACTGTTTGCTACTCAAAAAACCTTTGTACAGTAATAAATGTTTGAGTCAAGTCTTGCTTTTTGGGTTTTTTTTAAGGTTTTTTTCTTTTTTTCCCCCCCCCTGCAGAAACCTGGGTAACTGCTGTGATCAGAGCTTTATTTGCAACTTCATTAGTCATGAGCTGCTGTCGAGGCTTGGTGCTGCATGTGTTTGCTCTCTCTCTTTGTTTTTTCTTTGAAATTACAGGTTGAAGGAAATCCTGCTTAAGCATGCTTTAATCCTTCTCTTAAACTGGAGTGTCAGCTTATTTCTTACAGGAGCTATGGGTCCAGTTTCTGTGGTGGTATTGGTGGTTTTTGTGCTTTCAGCCTGGTTTTCAGAGAAATGAAGTTTATGTTACAAGGCTGCTGATGTGCAGCCTAATGGCTTTTGAACCAAGTTGGATAAAGAGGGAAAGTTCCCAAGAACTTTTAAGTTCACACCACTTACATGGAGATTTTCTGGTGTGCAAAAGACAGAAATTTTTCACTAATCTTCTTTAAGACATGTCATAAAAAAATACAAGTGAAATATTGACCTGCTACCCAGGTAACTGGTTATTTTTGTGATAGACAGAGATAATTCATTATTTTTCTACATAATCTTTTATAAGATCACTGGATTTCCATTGTGCTGGGTGGATCTGCAAATGGTAGATCTGCAAATATTCTGAGCACTGCTCCAAGGAAAAGCTTTATTCCACCTGGAGTTCCCTCAGAAAGACTTATGACACACTCTCACTCAGTAATTTACAGCATGGAAATCATAACATTTTGGGAATGTGCTGTTGGAATAAAATCATGAATTGTTTTACATATTCTTGAAGAAGATTGTACAAGAGCTGATAGAGGAACTTCATTTGTTAGCTTAGTGTACATGAGGTGAGGTTTCTAGAGCTCTGTTAAAACATCCATCCATTGCAAAACCAATATTAAAAGTAGAAAATCAGCGGCATTTTCATAGTTTCTAAAAATGAACAAACAAAAGAGAAATAATCTTTAGCTTTCTGGTAATCTCAAATGTTACAGATACAGAGTCAAATTCAGCCTTCAGCTTTGCCAGTGTGCAAAAGCCACTGAAGTGTGTCCAATGCTTTGTTGTGTTCTGTCAGAACGAGAGGAGGAGGAGTTTTTAGACCGAGAGAGGAAGGTTTATAGTGAGTTTTCCCTCAGATTGTTAAACTGTAGTTCTCAGCAGCTTCCCTTTAACAAAACTCAAAACTTTGGGCTTAGGAAATGTCTAATGAGTGCTTACTAATATTTCACATGTTTTAAGGCTAAGGTTGTGTACTACCAATATATTTCACACTTCCAAGGGCAGGTCTCAAGGGCTGTTAAGCTTTATTCAGAGTTATTACATAAGCACAATATACTTTTTCAGATACTGCAGACATTTTAAGCATTGCTGCTCAACCTGTGGAGCACCCATGAACTGAAAGGAGCTGATGCTGTGTCTGTGTTTGCTGTTGTGAGAGCAACACTTCTGTAGTGTTGTCACAGAAGTGACAGCAAGAAGGGTGAGAAATTTATTTCTTTTCATGAATATCGAATATTAAATGTGGAAGCATAAAATATTGTCCTAGTTTCCCAAATTATTTAGGAATGCAAGGACTTTGGGCTGTTTGTCCTTCAAACTGCTTTTTCCTACCGAAGTTGGTAGAAGTGTATCTGAGGAGCCATAATCCAGAGCATGGACATGGCTTTTTGTGTGCACAGAGGGATGGATCAGTCTGAAATGAAGGTCTTGTGCTTCTTGGAGACAGGCATGGGCCCTCAGTTTTTAATCCTTTTTACCTTCACATCTTAAAGATCACCAGCATTGTCTGCTGTTCTTCCTATTACTTGTGGCATAGAGATAATTATGTGCAGGACTGCCAGTTGTGTGTGTTTGAAGTAAAATTCATATCCTAACAGTTAAATAATTTTGTATCTTTGTATCTTACAAATAAGTTAGCAAAGACAGCCTTCTCTAAACGAGATGGGTGTTACTGACATTGATTTACAGCTTACTGAGGAGGAAAGGGAGACAGCCAGCACTGTGGCTCTGACTATTCAACATCCTGCTCATCCGTGTTGCCATTTCCCAGGGCGGGCAGCGTCCCCTCAGGCAGCAGCCCGTACTCATTCAGGAAAGCCTCCACATCCACAGCAAAGAACTCCTCATTGAACTGTTCAGAAACACTAATGAAATTGCTCAGCAGCTCCCCAGCCTTGTAGACCAGCAGGGAGGGGAGCACCTCGTTGGAGAAGCGATCTCCAGCCCCGGTGCTGGAGGCCTTGATCTTGCAGAACTTCACGGTGGGGTACTCTGCGGCCAGGCAGGTCAGGCTGCTGTTGAGGGCGTCGCAGCCCTTCACACCATCTTCATAAATGTGCACTATCACCGTGGTGGTTTTGTGTTCCTTCTCCACGGCCTCCAGGAACTGTTCCCCGTTCTGCAGCTCGCACAGGTAGCCGAACTTGGGCCCGAAGCTGAGCCGCTGGTGCATGTCCTGCATGCAGCGCTTGCGGTACTGCTGTAGGCAGCTCTCGTCCTCCTGCGCGTCGTGGATCAGCTCGTACTCCTGCATGCTCATCTGGGGGGGCCAGAGAATGTTGGGTTAGTGAGGGCTAAGCCCTCAGTGCTGAGGTGGGAAGAGCCCCTGCTGTTGACTAAAGAACATCCAAGCTGACCCAGAAGAGCCGTCACTGCCTGCAGTGACTCTGGAAGGTCTCCTCAAGACACGGGTGAAGGTCCTGCCTCAACACTTCCATGTTGACATGACAATTGCCACATTGACAAAAACCTCTGGATTTTCCAGAGTTGGTAGGAATTTTGTCACTGACTGCAGTGGGCTCAAAGTTTAATTCCTGTGTTTTGGGGGGTTTGGGTCCCCCCCGTTCAGACCTGGCAGGTGGTAATGAGTGACATTCAGGCTCACAGCTCTGTCCCTGACTAATAGGTTTTTAAACAGGTTAAACGTTTGCCTTTGCCTTAACCACGGATCATTGTGGCAGGGAAGAGAGGAAGAAAGGTCAAATTGTGCTGTGATAGGTTGTTGTGCAATGTAGTTTGTTTTACTGGAGTCTTTTGCTTGAGAGAGGACTGGGTAGAGAGGATCAGAGAACCTTTAAGGTTGGAAAAGCCCTCTAAGATCATTGAGTCCAACCATTAACTCAGCTCTGCCAAATCCACCACTAACCCATGTCCCCAGGCACCACATCCCCATTTTTTTGAACCCTTCCAGGGATGGTGACTCCACCAGTTCCCTGGGTGGTCTGTTCTAATGCCTGACAACCCTTTTGGGGAAAATTTTTTCCCTTATGTTCAACCTGAGCCTCCCCTGGCACAGCCTGAGGCCATTCCCTCTCCTCCTGTCCTTGTTCCCTGGCAGCAGAGCCCGAACCCCCCGGCTCCCCCCTCCTGTCAGGGGGTTGCAGAGCCAGAAGGTCCCCCCTGAGCCTCCTTTTCTCCAGGCTGAGCCCCCCCAGCTCCCTCAGCTGCTCCTGCTGCTCCAGCCCCTTCCCAGCTCTGTTGGTTTGCACGTGGTTTGTTCTCTCTGTGCTGGGAGAGCTCTGCTAAGTTACGCAGAAATTGAGTCTGGTAAATACAGGATTTTCTAGCTTATAACTGGTATGTTTTATCTAGAATCAAAATTCATTTATTTTGCTCTACTTCTCTTACCTTACGGCAGAACCTCTCTCTGGTGTCTTTATCATCTCTACTGAAGGATCTGTGTGGTGAAGACATTTGTCTAAGCATTTCTTTCTTGCTCAAGGATAAGGACTCTCCATCTTCGCTTTCTAATTTAAACTTCCTCCAGTCGTTGATCACACCCTTGGGCCCTAAGAGAGATGAAGCTGGATGAGAAAGTGCAACAAGGAGCTTCTTGAGAAGTTTCTGCTCTTTGCTGCTTTGTCCTTCTGTGCCTCAGTTTATCTGTCCGTCCCTCTTCCTCCCAGAACTCTCTCCAGGAGTGCTGAGAACCCAAACTTTGGGACTAATGTGTCCCAAAAAGTAAGAGTATTTTCTAACCTGGATCACTTTGGGGTTCTCGTTCCTATCAGGAGCCCATGAAAGGATTTTGGTGACCTATTTCAGTAGTTAACAAGGATGAGAATGTTGAAACCTGGTAAAATTGCCATGTTGGCCAAAGCTTGTGTTTCGTACAAGTATATTTGCATGTCTCCATAGACAGTGCATTTATATAAATAAATTGTATAAGAACTCACAGTAAAATTAAGAATACAGGGCACTTGACATTTCTTTTTAAACCCATACTTGTTCCACTGGAAGAGTAACCCATAAGGCAAATGCTACAATAATTCTGATTGTAATGCAGAGCTGGTTGACTGAAATGGTTAAATTTTGAAAGAGGGGAGGGGAAAATTAATTTTGAATTCTAGTGCTGTTTTTCAAAATGAAGCATTTGAATCTGCAGCTTAGTTTATAAGGCATAACCAAGGAATATTTTGGTGTTTTCAGAGGTGAAGGATCCCAGAAAGAGTTATCACAAGAGCTCCAAGAAAAGGAAGCCCTTGGAGCACAGGGCGGGAACATCTCGTTGCCTACCAGGGTCCATGTTCTACACACAGGACATGATCCCTGGGTGTGGAGCTGAACACAGTGTCAGGACTCATAAAAATCCTAAGGATTGAGTGCTACTTTAAAAAAACTGATGATTTTGAGCAAGACTTCTCTTAAACCTTCTAAATGCTGCGCTGTGTTTGCCAAGAGGACTTACAAGGTTCATTTTTAGTTCTGAGTGTTCCTTCTATAAGAAGGAAAACATAATTTTGCCTTTATAGTGAAATATTATCACTAAATTCTAGTGTGGGCTTTGTTGCTGTTTGGTTTTCTCTCCTCTCCAGGAGAAGGAAGGTCATCCTTCAGGACCAACCCACAGGAGCTCCACTGCTCTTGGTGGCTTTGTCAAGTGTCTCCTGTGTTGGCTGTTTGCTTCAGGTATGAGGAGGATTGGCACAAAGATCAGACTGGTGTTACCTGCCCTTACCCCAAAATGCATTCTCATTGCCTTTGGAACCTGTGTTTCTGCTCGAGAGGATTGGTGAATCCATTGGATCTACTGGAATTCTGTGCTTCCCCAGTGAACAGGGACAGTTTAGCTTATTTTTAGGGGGAAAAAAAAAAAGGCAGTTAGTTTCCTTGCCTGTGTGTGTCGCCTGTCCTTCGAAGTCTTCTTCCAAGCTGGTGTTGGCATTTTCTTCCATGACTGTGGCTGGAGTAGGAGATGCTGCGAGTTGCAAAGGAGGACAGTTAATAACAGGATGGAAAAGGGATCATCAGGTCCAACAGAGTGTGCAATTTCCTGCAGTGAGTATCAGTGGAGATCAAAAGGCACATGATAATTATAGAGCTGCTCATTGTCCCGTAGAAAGCAACTGGGATATGTGTCAGTGTCCTTCAAAAGGTGTTTGGCCAGATGCTCATGGAAAGTACCTGGGTGAGGGTTCCTTCATTATACTGTTCCTTCCCAGTCATCTGGGACACGGTGGGAAATAGTGGCTGTAAAACTTCCTGCAATGGGAATGTACACTGAGTATCTTCTTTTTTTTTTTAAAATCCTCCTTAGAATCAGGAACCTATTAATTTTCCAAGTGCTGCAAGTATTTACTTTTAATTATTGCCCGAACTGCTCGTTTCACGTACAGGATGTGGAGTCAAGAATTTGAACCTGTTGGGCAAGAGACCTCTGAACATCCTGGAGCTGGTTGGGCCATGTTTGTTGCAAAACAGCAGAAATGATGGGGGTTATAAATCAAAATCACGTTCTTGTCCCACCCATTCTATAAACCAGGTGGCAATCCCAGGGCACTGTGATACAGCAACACCCTTTTTATCTTTAGGTGGAGTTTTTGCAGCAGAACCACTGCTTTTGAGTATTCCCACCGAGAAGATGATCCCAGCTGGGTGTTGTCAGAGCACTGCAGAGCACCAAGGATTCTTAAGGCAGGTGATTTGAGTGCTCCTGTTTAGTCTGGAGTAGTTTGAGCTGTTCATACGCTAAGTTAAGCTTTGACTTCACAGTACATACTGTCTTTAAGCTAAGATGTTCTCATGCCATGAATGCCTTATTTAAAAGCTGACTGGCTGTTAGCCTGGAGTGATGTAGTGGTGTATGCACAGGAGGAAGGGCACCTTCATTTTTCCATACCAGCATCAAGGGATAACATGGAATAATGGCTGAGCTGAACACAAGGAATCCGATTCTTGCGTGTATTGGGACCAAAGCTGATTAGTAAACATGCAAATAAGTTGTCCCATGCATATACCCATGGCAATCAATCCAAACTTGTGGGAAACGTTGCAAGTAAGTTTGGAAGAAAAGCAGATAATGAATTAGACTTTATTGGTATAAATTCTGTAGGTTGATCTGTAGGTAAATTGTTGTCGCTGTATAGATCCAGATTTCCGGATCAATTGCTACTCCCTCGGTTCTGAAATAGAAATCTGAAGCTAATCCCTTCTCACTAGGCAAGACTAAGAATCTTTGCCATGTCAGGGATGGACAGATAATGTGGATATGCTGGGTCAAAGCCTTAAGTCATTCCCGTGGCTTACCCAAAGATCCACAGAAAGCTCTTGTCTGCTGCTGCTGCGGATTGTCTTTGTGCCAGGAGGAACAGGAGGACTCGCTCTGTGCTTTGCTGTTTCAGAGCTTTTAGCCCTGAAAGGCACTAAAAATACAGGATATGAAACTCAGAACACTTGAGCAGGCTTTTGGTGAAACATCTCTCTGCCCAGAGATGGGAGCGGATTGCTTAACAAATGAAAGGTCTCCGTGAAATTTATTTGCTCCGTTGTACCTAATAAATTTGAAAAGATTAAGTGAATCATAACAGCAGAGAAGACTGTGATTCACCATTCTCCTGCAATGTGACATGAGGTTACACTCCTGACCATGCACAGGCTGGGAGCTGACCATGGACTGGGGAACTCCGAATATGCCGGCTCTGTGACGGAGTCAGTCCTGAGCCCAGAGCCAGGCAGCCAAAGCACTCCCCTAAATACTCATCATTCTTATCTCAGCGGTGAGGATTGGGCTGGCCAAGCCAGGTGTTTCCTGGGTAGGTGTCTGAGGACACAGGCACAGGAACATGTCACTGCAGGGTGGCCCCTGGGAGGTGCCAGGCTGAGCTGGCTCTCCCTGAGCACATGCCTGCCCTGCCAGGGAAGCACAGGGAAGGAGGTGTGTGGGCACAGCCACCTAGGCTGGGAATTCTCCCACATTCTCCTGAAGGGTTGAGGTGGAGTTGTTGTGTTGCTGGGTGGGATTTTTTTATGGGTGGTGAGGAGGTGTTCTTTTATATGCTGGGCACGTTGCATTTTTCCAAAGAAAATATGAGCTTCCTAATACATGGGGAAATGTGGGTGCTGCCAGCTCTGGAGCTCGTTGTGCAAGTGCCCCCATGAGAAATGTCAGCGCGTGGTGCTGAGTCAGCACAGCAGAGAGGGCCGGGGCAGTTGGGGGTGACCCAGCACAAGGTGTCTCAGATCCCAAGTTGGCACCTCCCTGGCTTTACAGGTGAGCTGGAATGTGGTGTGCCTGGCAGGGGGGATGGATGGAACCCTCCTCTGCACCGGATGGCAGCTCTTGTAAGAGCAGCAACCCTGTGGAGAGGCCACGGTGCTCATGTGGGTGCAAGTGGGTCCTAACGAGTTGGCTGGCAGGGCTGTCTTTTGATCTTAATGAATTTCTGCTCATTAAGGTCACCTGTAAATGCAGCCCCCCTGAAATGAGTCTGCTTGAGAGTGTCATGGAGCACAGGGGTCAGGGGATGGTTGGATTCGTTAGGGATGGGCTTGTGTGGTGGAGAACCTCCATCCCATGCCACTGTAAGCTCCTCTTAGAGATTCCTTACTTTGTTACAGCTGATTATTTTGGGTTTTTTTCATGTAAATGTGCAGTCTTTCAATCCCAATAAATAACTTGCTCATGGTGAGAGCACGTGGTGAGAGCAGGGGAGCCTGAGCTGAGCCAAACAGCAGCGCAGGATGATGTGCAGTGATGGTAATGTGCTAATTAATGCCATCTCTGGAGTTAATTATGTCTCCTAGTTCTAAGGAAGCACCCACAGACCTTCCAGCTTATCACAGTACACCTGGAACTGACTGCCCTAGGGGTGGAAACACAGTCCCACCATTTGCCATGGACTGATCCAGGCTACACTAGAGAAGGGTAAGGCTCCAGAACACATCCAGTATATTGATGAGATCATCGTGTGGGGGGACACAGCAGAGGGAGTTTTTGAAAAAGGAAAGGAAATTATCCAGATTCTCCTCAAAGCCGGTTTTGCCATCAAAAAGAGTAAGGTCAAGGGACCTGCCAGAGAGATCCAGTTCTTAGGGGTGAAATGGCACGATGGATGTCATCGGATTCCAACAGAAGTCATCAACAAGATCATAGCGATGGCTCCACCAACTAACAAGAACAAAACACAAGCTTTCCTGGGTGTACTGTGACCAGCTGCATTGTTGCTGATCCCAGGCTTCCCCTTCACACCACGTTAACAGCACCCAACATTCCAGATGAACAGCAATCTCAGGGGAGGGGGGAAACTGGTGATTTAGAAGATCTGTTGTATTTTCATTAGCTTTTGTCATTGGTTTTTGACAATTGAAAATGGCTCCTGAAAAGTTTAAATGGGGAGAACAAATTTTCCTTATCAGGTCTGTGGCTTATTAATATATTAGGCCATATTTTGTCATGTGTATGGTGACTTCACATAACATAGTTTAAGTGACTATAACTTCTATAACTTTCTTCCTTTTCTGTCTTTATGTCAGATTTTCTGAGGGAAGAAAGCAAAAGTTACAATTTCTATGTGGAGGAGACTTGAGATGTCTTTGTGTGCCAATAAGTCACTTTTTCAGCAAGAAAAAAGCCCAAACCCAAAGTATGTGCCTGACAATGCCATTTAATTTCTATGAGCTTTGGATCTGTTGTAGCTCAGGAGCAGCAGTTCCTGTTACTGCTGCTCATCCTTCTGGTGTCATTAAACTGGACGGACCAGCCTTACTACAGGGTAGATATAACCATTTAATAGATTGTTTCCTTTTTATCCAGTATGAAAGAAGCCTTTCTGCTTAGTAGCAAAGCGCAGAATCCCAGAGTGGTTTGGGTTGGAAGGGACCTTAAAGCCATCGAGTTCCACCCCCAGCCCTGGGCAGGGAAACCTTCCACTAGCCCAGGTTGCTCCAAGCCCTGTCCAACTTGGCCTTGGACACTTCCAGGGATGGGGCATAATTTTGTGCCTTTGCCTTTCACAGAGAGTTTTCTGTTTACCCCAAATACAATTTTATTGATTTTTTTTTTTACTATTTTACATGTTGAATTTCTGAGATAGCTCAGGAAGAAATCACTGTAGCTGTGTACTTGTGAGGAAGCCTCATTTAATCCTTGTAACGGGTTGGAGCTGTAAATACAAAAATAGTGTGTTCTAATTGTAAATTATAGTTGCAGAAGGAAATTTAAAAAAATCTCTAAACAAACCGCAAAAGGCAAGCTGCATTCTGCAAAGGACAAAGCCAAAAAAACTTGGTTCCAAAATAAGAGGGTTTGCTACTAGTCCAATAAGTAAACATGAGAAAGATTTTCCTTAAAATATAAACAGTTCTAGGCACAAATTTGCTGCTTTCCAGACGTGCAAATCCCCCCAAAAATGCTGCCCTGTGCATGGGTTTGGGCTGTACATCAGCAGTGAAACCCCAGCCATCGGTGGGACAGTGGCAAACTGGGAAGTAGGAAATTTTGGGGACCCATGGAAGAGGAAGGATGAAAAGTAAGGGATGTTTGTCAGTGGGATGTGGTTGCACGTTTCGGTTTGGGCTCTGGGTGGGTGGTCAGTCAGCTGGGTTACATGTGCTTGGAGTGTTCCCTCTTGGGAAGAGTGTCTGCATTTTAGCAGCGTTTCCCTCTTCCCAAACACTGATTTGAACTCGCTTCTCTGCCCATTCTCCCTGATTTCCAGTTTCAGAATGACTTCCCTGGTTATTCTTGTCCCCTCTCAGATGGTAACAGCCACCAGATGTACCTTGTGGCCAGGAGAAGGAGCGGCCGTGGATTAAAACCTTCACCGTGCTAAGATTTGGGGGAGTTGGGTAAAACAGCACAGAACTGGAGAGAGCATCATTTCCCCCACCAGGCAGTGGAACGGAGTGAGTCCCCGTGTGTGAGGCTCTGCAGGGACCCTGGGCAGGGTCAGTGTTCTCCTGACAAATTTCCCAGAGCCCTTGGTCATGGATGCTCTGGGGTTTGTAAGAGGCATTAGCACCATTGCGTAAGCACGATCCATACCAAGGTCAGAGGGTGGAGTTTCAGCCCTGTTGCCAAAGCCATATAAGCACCTTTAGTGATGTGCTCTGGCTGCTGGGCACCTCTCCAGGGGATGGAAAAGAACCTGCAGGTCCCTCAGCATCAGGGACAATCAGATCCCTTACCTGGAGGTGGCTAAATAGAGATTTCAGAGCTGCAATCGCCCGCTCTGAGCACTCACACCGGTGTTGTGTCACCCCGGCGTGCAAAGACAGGCTCGTGGCATGGAAAAATGGAAACTTCCAGGGCTTACCTAAAGGAAAAACACGGTGTGTGGTGTAGTGATGAGGTCACCGTGTTTGGGGGAAAAACGTAGTTTCAAAACACCAGGATGGGACTTTATTTGCAAAAGAAGAGATCATGAGTGGAATAAAACACAAAGCAAGCTGGGCTGACGTAGAAAGCTGCAGCTCCTCTGTGTGTGCACGTCACTGGGACTGATGAGAGGGTTATGGGATTGGATTATTCCCTCTATCCGCTTTAGCAGAGTTATGCTGTTCTTTATTTGTGAGGTGGAAACATTTTAAATAGATGAGTCCAATGTTTCATTTATCCTTAAGGCTTGGCCAGTTAGGAAATTCTTTATGTGACTACCCCTGGCTTCAGCGTTGTGTTGGGTTTAAAGTCATAGGATTAAAAAAATATCCCTTTCTCTTCCTCTTTATTTTAGTCTTTCAAAGTCTGGCCTATAATTATGCACCAGGAATTATTCATCTTTTTCTGGATTGCACACTTATTTTTGGATATCACTCCAAAACAGGAAATTAGCTCAATGTCCTTCACATCAATCAGTGACAGGACTACAAGGAATGGCTTTCAACTGAGGGTTAATTTAGATTAGAGATTAGGGAGAAATTCTTCCCTGTGAGGGTGAGGAGGCCCTGGCACAGGTTGCCCAGAGAAGCTGTGGCTGCCCCTGGATCCCTGGAAGTGCCCAAGGCCAGGCTGGACAGGGCTTGGAGCAACCTGGGCTAGTGGAAGGTGTCCCTGCCCATAGCAGGGGGTGGGATGAGGTGAGCTTTAAGGTCCCTTCCAACCCAAACCATACTCTGATCCTATGATTCGCTTCTACCAAAAGACTACTGTTTTTTGTCTGGGAAGGCAAAATGGAGATATTTTAAATCAGGATTTGTTTTATTATTTCAGGAAAAAAATATTAGTTGACATTAATAATGTCAAATTTCAATTAACATTAGCCAATTTTTTTTTATTTGGAAAAGCTTAGCTTTGTATATTAAGTGGTGAACATCTTTTTCAGCTCAGAGCTCAAATTTTTGGGGCATGTGGTAGATTTGTGGGAGCGGTTACACAGCTGTTACTATTGCGATGAATTAATGCTTTTTATAATTATTATTCTGTCAGGAAATCTATTATTCATTAATCTTCTTTTTAAAAAAGCATGGCTGTATCAAGTGGGGTGGAAGAGGAGCATGGCTGGATACTGAGAAAATGTCTATTTGAAGCGAGAGCAGAGCAGCCAACGTTTTCAAACGCAGATTATTTGAAGGCACAAATAACAATCTATGTTTAACCTCAGTGCCTGGCCCGATTTGTCAGATGGATTGAACATTTCCCCATCTTCCTCTAAAAGTCTGGACAGAGCTCTCAGCTGATGTTTAAGTTCCTATTTCTTTCTGAACTCCAAGGGATCACTGCTAAAGTCGACACGTCCTCCAGAGCTGGAGTTTATTGCTGTACTTAGCAAAGTCCTAACGAATGGCAGGAGCCCAGGGGACAGATTTGAATTTTTTTTTTTTCCCCAAGCTCCCAAACATCCCAAACAGATGTTTGCAACATGTATAAACCCTATGATTTGTCAAAAATCACTCCTGTCAGAGCCGTAACTTTAGCAGTGACTGGAGACAGGCGTTTGGAGAGGTTGATGGCCAGTGTTTGAGGGAAAAGAGAAGAATCTTGAGTTTTTTGTGAGGTTAATTAAAGATCTAGAAGTGGTGTTATCTTGTATGGACTTTAAACAGATTCTTACCCTTCCTTGCCATCAAAAGATAAAAGGTGCCTGTGGGGCAGGGCTGGGAGGAATCAAAGCTGGAAGAACATCCACTGTTCTGGGGGAGGGTTTGACCAAGAAAGCCTCCCAAGGCTCTGCATATGCAAAACATTGCCCACAGAAAACAGCTGAGAAAATAGTTCTGGCTCAGAAATTATAATATTTAATTCTGGTGAGGGTTGTGGGGGGGGGTGTTGGTGGGTTTTTTATGTTTTGTTTGTGTTTTTTTTTCTTTAGCCTGTTGAAGTTTTTTTTTAAATGCGTATTTAGAACTGTGAAGTACATCAGTAGGAACTCGTGCTTTTGCCTTTTTTCATATATACACTTTGCTATCATTATTTGCAGAAGGCAGGCTTGACCTAGCCAACAGGTTCCCTATAAATGCAGGGTCTAAACAGTCTTTATCTCAAATTTGAGAGCTAAGCAATTTAAAAAAAGATAAAATTGTTCATGACAGCTTTTATATTCATGTATCCTTCATTTCTGGCTTTCTCTGAGCACTAACATGCATCCTCTGAGGTGTGCAAAGGTTTTGTTTGCTACTTTCCCATGGTTTGAAAAGGTAGATTATCTTCTAATTGTGACACTCTCCCATTGAATTGGTACCTTTTCCTGCAGCTGGTTTCCTCACTCTGGCTGGACATCCCTGTGGGAAAGGAAAGGAATGCAGCATCTAATGATGTGGGCACTGGGAAGTACTCCTGCCCAGGAGTATTTCTTACCTTCTTGGCAGTTTAATTAGATTTACATGTGTCTTGTGGCGATGGTTCAGGTGTAAAGGAAGGCACAGCAGGTGAAGTAAGACCTTGCTGTGGTAAGGAAAGGGGTATCCATGGAGGAGGGATCTCTTTGGGTGGTCAGGCCCTGGCACAGCTGCCCAGGACAGTGGTGGAGTTCCCATCCCTGGAGGGATTTAACAGATGTGTGGATGTGGCACTTGGGGACATGGGTTAGTGGTGGCCTTGGCAGTGCTGGGGAATGGTTGGACTCAATCTTAGAGGGCTTTTTCAACCTCACTTCTATGATTCAACCTGTGCTCTCAGGAATGTCTGGTGTCTCCCAGCCTGCTGGAACTGCTCCTGTAGGGCTGGCTTGTGACTGCCAACTGCTTCCTCTTCCTCCATCCCTTTTTTATCTCCCTGGTAAAGTGTCCTGAGGCTCTACCAAGTGCATCTCCATGTCTCAGAAGAGCTGACAGATTAATTTCCATATTTATCTTGAATAGGAGTATCCAGGTGTAAAAGAGGTGCATCTGTATTTGTCCAAAAGCAGTTTCTACACTGTCAGGAGGGTGCTGGCAGTCTGGAGTTGGGCTCAGTACAGCCAAAAGAGAAGGAAAAGTTCCTTCTTGAACTGTAAAGCTGTCACCAGCTGGATGGGTTTTCACCTTTTTTTTTTTTTTTTACTTGGCCATTTACCACAAAATGCAGTTATAATGTCACTGATTAAATGATGTATGTCCTGGTCCCGTTCCAACCAGCTGCAGCTTCCCAGTGGGAAGTCCTGCAGGGTTCCTGGCTCCTTGGCTCGCAGTGTCAGACATAATGTCATCTCCACTGAATGATCCTGACATCCCTGTGGCAACTACAGCAGCATGAAATAAAAGTGATAGCAGGGATGTATTCCTCGTGTTACCTTCAGTAATCAGGAGCTGAAAGCCAAAGCACACAGGGCTGTGTGGCCACCAAAGTGTTTACATCAGGTCTGTGGCTTCCTCGTATCCCGAAATCACACACTGGATGGGCTTGGAGGGACCTCTGGAGAAGGTGGATCACATCCAGGTGGGTTTTGAGTCTGTCCAGAGGAGGAGACTCCACAGCCTCTCTGGGCAGCCTGTCCCAGTGCTCAGTCACCCCTAACAATAAAGAAGTTTATCCTTTTCCTGCAGAGGTATTTTATACCATTTATGTCATTTCAGAGGCTTCCTGTTTGTGTGTTTTTTTTTTTATCCTGCAACTGGCTTTTAATTATAAATGGTGAACCTTCACCTGCTGATTTGTAAATATCTTTACACATGCCTTGTAAAACTGCCTAAAATGAGAATAAATGTTTTTTCTTCCTTTGCAGACAAAACAAAGCAAGCTGGGGTTGCAATTATGCAGCAGCTAAAGCATGTACACAAGTTTATCTGAACTCGTAAATAAATGACATGGTTTGGAGCAAAGGCTGATGGCTTAAAACACACGTGTTCCCTGTCCTGCTCCAGAGCACAGCTCACATAAACAGCAGAGCAAATCCTTTCCCATGAATGCTTTCATTCATGTAGAAACTAGAGTGCAAATGCTGGGCCAGTTTTTCTGCATCCACTTTGTTGTTTCTAAGACCTCCTCACAGGCACTGCTATGGCTCTATCCTAAAATTAATTCCAAATATTTTAGCCTTGCCCATGCTCAGACTGCAGTTGTATCCCCTCTTAAGAGGCCATCTGACAGTGATCTGTTCTTGGAGGCTTCTGACATTCATTGAGCACAAGAGCATCAGCAGCAAAGGGCTTGTTGTAACAGGCAGGAGGAAGGACAGGAAGCTCCTTGTTCAAGGGAGAGCAGTGGAAAAGAAGGGAAAGGGAAAATGAAGGGAACAAAGTGATCTGAGCAGAAAGGCTCTTGCTGTGAACCCCTCTGATTCATGTGTGCACCCCAGCACAGCACTGCAGTGCCAGTTCACCTCCCGGGGCTGGGATTTGGAGCAGGGCCTGCTGCAGTTCCCGTCACTCGCCTGCTGGGAAAACTCCAGTGCCACCCAGGGAATAACAGTATCACAGATACTGCCGTTCTGGGCGTGGGCAGAGGCACCTGCATTCCTTTGGTTCCTGGGAATGCAAAATAGACTCCACGGTGCGAGTGAATAAAATGGGCAATGAGTGGAAAGTGCCTGAACATGATATTCGTGTGCTGTAGGATTTAGGGACCTTCTGCCCTGTCCCAGAGCAGCTCCTGCACCTGACGTGGGGAGATAAACCAAGTCCTGACCTCTTCTGCTTGCAGGAAGTGGCCATGGGAGCAGGAGAAGGCAGATCATGAGACACTGAAGGTGTTCTGAGGGTGGTTCTTCTCCTCCCTCCACCTTTGTTTATGGAGCTGGGTGTGACATGTGGTTAAAACTGAGCCTGGCTGCAGCAGACTGGGCCAAGGATGGAGGTGCAGCCCTTCACTGTGTGCTGGGCTTGGGAAAGGAGGGGAATTCTGGGAGTAATGAGACCTGATTTTTCTAGGACTTTCCTTTCTAGTTATTTTGGCATCTAAAAGCTCCATGCTGTGCTTGTCAGCACTTCAAGGGGCTCTGCTTGTGGATTCTCTGGTGCTAAAGAGTAAGATGTGAATGCAGGTAAGAGCACTCCCTCTGCCCTTGGGACAGTCAGGCTCAGATACAAAACCAGAGACTATCACAGATCAGAGAAAAAACATGCTGTTTCAGGGTGCCATGATGTCAGATTTACCTGATAAATGAGTGTTACAGCATTAACTGTGCCAGTGGAACAGTTCAGCTCTGAATCAGTTTGTAGGAGCCTCATTGATTGATGTGTTCCAACAAGCTCTCTTAAAAAAAAGCATAATCCATTTAAGTGTTTAACAGTCAATATGCACTAGATTGGGCTGTCTGACAACAGGGCTGTATTAATCCTTTTATTTTAAATATCATAGGAGAATCTTGGGTGATGCATCAATATTCACACTAAAAAGAAGAGTATAATAAAATTTTAAGGTCCTAAAATGATTGTTACTGTGTTTTAAATAGATAGCCACTTTCTGAAATGAATTAAGTCTTAGAATGGTTTGGGTTGGAAGGCACAATAAACCACCTTGTTCCAACCCCCTTCCATGGGCAGGGACACCTTCCATTAAGTCGTCTAAGCAAAATCTGAATAAACACATCCTAATGTGTCCTTTACCATAGGTTGTGGGTTACAAGACAACTTGTTTCAGTGGCCTGAAGCCCTTTTCTGGATGAGCTACAGAACTCAACTGATCTTGAGAGGATGCAGGAGTACCTAAAGGGGACCAAAATTTGCTTTCCCTGGGAGAGGTGGTCTCCTGGCAGCAAAGGGTGCCTGGAGGTGGCCGTGGTGTGGGCACCGAGGAAGTCCCCAGGGGTTGAAGGTGCTAAATTTAGACCCTGGACAGTCCATGTCTGGCTTGTTTCCTCATCCCACAGAGCCTGATTTCTCCTAACTCTTTCTGGGGATTTGCTTCATCCTGTTTGGCTTAAGGCTTAGCTGGGCTATTTTCAGCTGGGCTGTATTTTCAGCTGTGCCTCTTTGCCTGTGACCAAAGGAGGTGTGTCACAAAATACACCACCTGTGTGTGACATTCAGTGTCCACAGGACCCACTCCTGAACTGGTGAACTGGGCCTGGATTGAACTCCAAATTGCCAGGGAAGGCCCTTCACTGCCATGTGCTTGGAAAGAGGTGAGGGCCAGTTATCCCAGAACTTCCTTAAAACAGCCTCCACTTCCTTCATTTCTAATTGTCCAAAGCCTTCCCTAAGGAATATCTGAGGGAAGGAGCAGCTGTACTGTTACTGCTTTATGTTACAGCATCCCTGCTCCAAGGAGAAACGGGAATGGGTGGGGATCTTTGGGTCCCCCTGGATTTTTAATGGGATTCCAGCAATTAGGAAGGACAGGACTCAGCACCCCAGTTGTTTTATTTGATGCTTTGTGTCAAAATGTCAAGCCTTCATTGTAACATCCTTTCACCTCGAATTGAGGAAAAGTCTTTAATTCCTTGCAAAGTAAGATATTGCACAAATGGAATAATTTGAGAATATTTTAATTAAGATGCCATATTACGAATTACTTACTCTACTGAAATGGCAGGGTTATGCAAATAGAAACAAATGTCATTTCCAGGTGCCATTTGAATTTATTACTTTGATGTTTTTAAAAGAAAGGTATTGCTTTTTGGAAGTTCAGCTCTCTCTGCAGGAATCACCACTCCTGCCATCCCTTCTTCTGAAAGACTGCAGGGAGAAAACTATTTTCTCACTGCCATTTCTTGCATTTTCCTTCTTTCTGTTCATTTATCTATGGCTCTTAGAGTGGAAAAGGTTCTGGGTCATCAAAAAGAGTTTCTTGTTTTGGCAGGCAAACATATGGAGCTATTTTTCAGGTCATCATATTCCCTCTGCTTGCCATTGCCCTCATCTTCCATGTTTGTCCATAACAAAAAAATGCCAATGAAAAATTGAATTGTTTCCTTTTAGCTTAGAAAAAAAATAGCATTATTACAAGAGGTGACATGAATTTACCAAGTCCTACACTTGAGATATGTGGAAAGGATTTTTTTTTTCTGTTTTGTTGATTTTTGTTGATTTTACCCAGAAATGCTATTTCCCTAATTTTGGCCAACTCTGCTCATACTGGGTAATGGGTAGACAGACCCCATTTCTCACTTTCATTTTGTGTTCTTCTGCTCATAGTTCTTTGATATCTCCCTTCCAGTAAGCAGAACAGTAGGAATTGCTCTGGACTTGGATGCTGACTGTGAAAATGGCTCCACAGCTCTCCTGACCCTCCATAGGCATCGAGCATTAAAGGCAGAAGTTTTGGGGTGCACTCTGCACAATATAACAATATATTGGTTTATAGCATGTTTCAGCTTATGTTTAAACCTATGAGAAAGATTTCTGTGTATCTGAACTCAGGCCAAAGCTTTGTGCTCATTCAAGCAGCTCAGAATGAAGGGTGTGATTCAGTCTAACTGTACTTCACCATTAGAATGGGCCTATTATGGGATAGTACTGAAAGCTGGGTACCCAACTCTGCAGCTGAGTTCCCCTGTGTCCTTTTGCCACCTTAAACAAACCAAATCTTGGAGAACAAGCTGATTTTCTCTCCTTGCTCACCAGTGGCTGACTCAGAGTGCTGCACAGGCTGGAGGGGTTTCTGTCCACAGGGGGCTGTGCAATATGGAGTTATTATTCTGCAATTATACCACTGGCTGTGTGAAAGTGGCCTAAGAAGACAATAGGTCTGAAAAAAGTGTGTGTGTGTGTGATCTAAGGATGAAGGGAGGAAAATCTAAGGGTGGTGTAGATTTTTTCTTAGTTCTTGCACTTCTGCATTTAAGACTCCTCTGAAGTTGCTCAACTTCTGCACATGGTGAGAATTCCAGCTTCCTGAAACTCCTTATAACCCCACTGAGCTGACTGATCCCTGTGATCCAGTCTAGTGCAATATTTATTGAGAATTATCCCTGCACTCTCTGCATTGGTCAGGCCCTTTTTTTTTGGAATTGGTGCTCTCTTTGCTCTTTTCACTTTGGAGGGCTGGAAAGGGGCAGGAAATGCCCTTTAATGCTGTGATTCACCCAGAGAAAACCTTTGCAGTTGAGCTGAGGGTACGAACAGGATAATGAGTACTTTGAAGGTGTAAAACACCTGAAGGGTTTTTGCACTTTGAAAAAGAGGAATAAGGGAACCCTGTGATGGCTCTGAGATCTTTTGTTGCTAGAGGTGAATTCCCTTTATCTGTGGAAACCACTAGTTGCTCTCACTGATGGATAGCAATCATCTTTAGCTATGTAATTTGCTCTCAAGTTGTATTATTTTGATGATTATCTGTCATTCCCTAATGCATTTCCCCAGGTTTTCAGCTGTGCTGTAATTATAATTGCTGGGATTAGACATTAATATTTATAACAGAGATCAGCTTAAAATCCCATTCTGAACCAGGATGAAGTGTTCATGTATAGTTCTGGCAATCTGATGCAGATCAGCTGCACAAGGGTGACTTATGTGGAAACCATTCCCTCCTGTCCAAAAAATGTCAAGTACTTGCAGAAAGCCTGTAAAGCCATTGATTGATCAGATCAAATATTTTGTGTAAGGGGCTGGAAGCAAAAATCCAAGGTGTAATTTTGCCCTGAATTTTCTTGACCGCTCAGACCCGTACAATTCACACCATGTTCATCTTCTGGGGATCTCAGCTGTACAAAGCAATCCCTCAGGGGCAAAAAACGGGGGGTTTCATCATCTTTTTATGTAGCACATCATTTATACCTTTAGTTACATGCTTGTACCTTGCCTAAGACTAGTGCTGCCACTCCAGCTACACAGGGAAATGTCTTGTGCATTGTCCATTTGGTTTATTATTCTTTCACACCAGTATTTATACTCACCAAAATATTCTTTTGCAAGAAAACAATTACTTGCAAAACCCTGCTGAAATTAGATACCTGGGTAAGAAGGATTCATTCTAAAGTTAATATTTAGAGTTTCTTGGAGGCTCCAAAAGGGACCCAGACATGAAAATGTTCTGGAGATTATCCCAGAGGTTTGAGCCCTTCACTCACCCTTCCCCAGAGCACCCAGTTCCATCCCAGCACCGGCAGAAATGGAGTGGTTTTAGTCTCTTGCAGATTCTTATCCAGGTTGGTATTCAAAGGTAGGTTAAATCAGTGACAAAATCAAATAGAGGGGGAGAGGATTCCATGCAAGGAATATGAAAGCTCTGTTAAATTAGATATAGGTGTCACTTCCAACAGCCTGGGCATGCACTATCAGCAGCTCAGGGGCTCATTTCTAATTTGTTTCCTTTTCCCCCCGGTGACTCCAGCTGGAGTGAAGCACCACTCACTGTCCACGCTAGAGCAAAACCTGCATTTGTTTAAAGCACAAATAATGAGAGCTCTTGCAGCTTGTTATTCTCAGCTTAATCAAAACCTCCTGCCAAACCCACAGCTGGAACTCTGGCACTAGTTTTTATCTCAACAGCCACGTTCCAGCCTGATGCTGAAGGTGAGGCTCTTCTGGGAGACCCTATCAGTTCCATTTCTTTATTGGAACTTTTGATACACCACTAATACACCTTCAAAACACCGTATTTTGTTCCCCTGCTGCAATAAAACTTGAAAGGCAATGACACACAAATCACTGTACCTGAGAGGCTCAGTTCCTCAGTCCCGCTTTCCCCGATGTCCTTGGTGGTTTCCAGGAGAGGAGCTGGATTACAACTGACCACAGAGGGACCTGCTCTTAGATTTACATCTCCCTGTAATGATGACCCTTGCAGAAATAGCTCTGGACAGGTAATAGGATTAGCAGGAGGGAATTAGAAAATTCTACTCATTAGTTTGAGCCAATGGAGTTGCAGACTGGCTAGAGGTTTAAAGGATTTAGTGCATACATCTAATTGGGAAGGGGGGAAAACAACTGAGCCTGAAGCAGAGCTACAGATGGCACCTTGGTATGGCAGAGCCAGGTGTGTTAAACATGCTGAAGAAATACAGATGGATTATAAGCACGGTGTGAGAACCTCTTACTGGATGAAGGGAAGCTGCCATTGCAACCCTGATGGCCTTTTCAATATTTCTGAGCTACGATGGGACTCCAGTTTATAAAAAGGATAAAACTATTAATGGAAATGATGCTAATATTTAAATAAATCACCCAACCATACGTAGTTACTCATGGCTAAAAAATGAAGTACAGACAGTGCAAATGAAAAAATGGGGAGGGAGAAGTTTATATAATGTCTTATATATATAAATGTCTTATATGGCATTAAGAAACATTAAATTCAGAGCAGTTTTAAATGGAAGACTTCTATTTAAACACCTAGAGCTGTGGCTGTGACATGGATGGTTTGTGACCAAGATGGTCATAGGATCATAGAATCCTAGGATGGTTTGGGTTGGAAGGGATCTCAAAGCCCATCCAGTGCCACCCCTGCCATGGGGAGGGACACCTTCCACCAGCCCAGGTTGCTCCAAACCCTGTCCAACCTGGCCTTGGACACTTCCAGGGATCCAGGGGCAGCCACAGCTTCTCTGCCCAACCTGTGCCAGGGTCTCCCCACCCTCACAGGGAAGGATTTCTTCCTAACATTTAATCCAAATTTCTTGTCTTTTAGCTTAAAGTCATTCCCCCATGTCTTTCATTCCACATTTGTTTTTGCACCAAAATCAGCAAATTTGACAGAGTTAAACAAAACATACATGGAAGGAGAACATCCTACATAGGTGTGATGTGAGGGTTACTGGCCCATGTGAACAGTGAGGGAGAGCTGCAGGGTACCAAGAGCTTTTGGAAATGTGGCTCTGGAGGGGTGGCTGGAGTGGCTGTCTGGTAGCTTGGGTTATCCAAGGTTTTGTGTGAGTTGTGGCTAATATTAGTGATAAAGCCAGTCCTGCTTTTATCCCCCTGCAGTGACCCTTGGTAAAACTGAAAGCTCTCCAGAGGTCTGAGTCCTTGTTAAGACCAGCCTTCATTAAGCCTCATCCTCCTGATCTTGGAAAGGCTGGCACAAGGAAGGCTCCTCCTTCTCACAGTGGAGGAGGATCAGGTTAGGGAACATTTACCCAAATTGGATGGGATCAAGTCCCCAGGAGTGTACCCAGAGGTGCTGAGGGAGCTGGCTCACGTCACTGCAGGGCCACTGGCCCCATGTCAGCACTGGAGAGACACATCTGGAGAGCTGAGTCCAGTCAGGGGTTCCCCAGTACAGGACTGGTGAAAGTGCAGGGAAGGGCCACAGGGATGATTAAGGGATTGGAACATCTGCTGGATGAAGAGAGGCTGAAAGAGCTGAGCGTGCTCAGCTTGGAGAGGAGAAGGCTCTAGGGGGATCTCATCCATGTCTCTAAATATCTGATGGGGGGGTAGAAAGAAGAGAGAGAGACGTGGGCAGTGGTGCCCAGTGACAGGACAAGAGGCAACAGGCATGGACTGAAACACACCAAATTCCTATGAACATAAAATGCTTTTTTACCATGGCAAAGGAGAAATTAGGGAGCCTCCATCCTTGGAGGTGCTCAAACCCAACTGGTCAGTCCTGGGCACCCTGCTCTAGGTAACCCTGCTTGAGCAGGGGCTTGGACTTGAGCCTGCTCCAAGCATTGTGCCCCAATTTGTAAAAAATCATAATTTTGAGAAGCTGAAATGGCAATAGTTCCTTTTTAAGTTAGGCATTCCAGTTCAGTGACATTCACCCCCCAACTTCTAGAATTTATGTAGTTCTTTCTTTGTTTGCCTGGTTTTGTTTCCTTACTGATCTAGTGGAAGGTGGCCTTGCCCATGGCAGTTTTTCCATTTAAAACTGCTCTGAATTTAATGTTTCTTAATGCCATATAAGAGCTTTAAGGTCCCTTCCAACCCAAACCATTCTATAATTCTATAACTCTATGACTGTTTGCTAACCCTGCCCTGAGCTATTCCCCACCTGACATGCACCAGCTGCCAGAGATTTTAGGTGCTTCATTCTGTTTGCTTCCTTGTGGACTATTTAAATGTCTTTTATGAGATAGCTGTTAATTTTTAATGGAAGACCCCATTAAATTGAGAAGCTCACTTAGGTCTTTTCCAAAGGGCAAACCAAGGAATTTCATACCCTGTGAAAACTTAATTATCACTGTTTTCAGACAGCACCATGTAGGCAGAATTCAATTCAGCAATGAAGCAGCTGATGGAGCTTTTCCAGGCCCCAACAGGAGGAGGACATGGGCAGAGGGAAGAGGGCAGGCCGGGAATTCCTGAATATAAACTTGTCAGCTTCTGACTCGTTGAAGACAGAAGGTCACATTCAACTTGAGAGCACTTGGTATTTGAGTAGGATGCTGAATATCACTGTTTCTAAATGTGAAACCTTTTACTTTCATCTGTTTTGTCCATTTTTACAGCTTCAGACTGTGAGATGTTCTCTGTGACAGCATTATTTTAGTGCAGGGCCTGGATAGGATTTAACTCCACCACCCTCTGTGTTCTCCTTACTGCAAGTCACACGAACATAAAAAAAACCCATTAAAAATTCCCAGTATGCCTTGTGGAAGAAACCTTTTGAAACAGCATGGCCAAAAAGCTTTGTCAGGCCTAAAAATGCCATTTTGAAACAATTTTGTCTTCTGCAAATGGTAAGTTTTCTTAAATTTTTAGGATTTTCCCTGTTTTCCCCTCTTTTTTCATTTGTTTGGTTGGTTTTTGTTTGTTTGTTTTGTTTTTAAAATATTTTTCTTTTCTCCTTACTTTCAATATCACTTCTGCAGCTTTAGGTTAAAACACGCCCTTATTGTCCTTAATTTAAATTACATTTTCTCTTCTAGTAAACTGTGGTGTGTATGCCACGACTGCAGAAAAATATCTCTGGAAAAAATTGACTACTGGTGTTATTTCATGACAGTTTGATATCTAATGATGAAGAACTGGCACTTGCAAGAATATTTCCAAAATTCCAGTTGTTCATCGTTGGCTCAAAAAGCCCCTTTGTTGCAAAAAGGTGGATTAAATCTTGACGAGGAGACTGATCCTAAACCGATTAGGAAAACTCCCTTTGTTTGCATCCTTGTCATTAACTTAAGGAAGATTAAAATATGGAGCAGGAAGAGGAGCAGTGTGCTTCCCACATCTCGTTTGTCGTGGAACTGCCATGGCTCTAAGGCACAGCAAAGCTGACAATTTTGGCCCATTTAGTTATTTTTTTTCCACTGAAGAGATCAGAGCAGCCTCCTGCTGCTGGGGAGAGACTTGTCCCACCTTCCCACTGCCCAGCCATCCGTTGCCCTTCCGTGTTTTTACACTTTGGGTCGTGGTTTGTGTCTTGGTTTTCCTTCCCAGTGCGGCCTCCATGGACAGAGCAGCGGGTCTGCACCTGCTGGCAGTGCCCTGTCTTCGAAGTGGGACAAGGAGAAGCCATCCTGGCCAGCCTCTGGCACGTGACAGCTGCTCCCTCCTCCTGGAATGACAATGCCAGGGCTGGACAGCCTTGGCGATGAGGGTCTGGAATGCTGCTGTGCCATCCGTGTTCCTTCGTGTTCCCTCAGGACTACCTGCATGAGGTTGGGATCCGGAGCGGTTCAGGCACGGGGGGGCTGCTCTTGTGAGCCACCCCCTTGGCATTGGAGTGCTTTGGGTGTCGAATTAAGTCTCTTTACAGGCAAAATCTGTTCCACTAAAGGAGAGTGCAGAACTGATGAAAGCGTTTTGGTGAGGGATGTAACTGCCTCTGAAGTTCACCACTGCATCCAGAGGGAGGATCCATATCCATATCCATATCCATATCCATATCCATATCCATATCCATATCCATATCCATATCCATTTCCATATCCATACCCATACCCATACCCATACCCATATCCATATCCATATCCATACCCATACCCATATCCATATCCATATCCATACCCATACCCATATCCATATCCATACCCATATCCATACCCATATCCATATCCATACCCATATCCATATCCATATCCATACCCATACCCATATCCATACCCATACCCATATCCATACCCATATCCATATCCATACCCATACCCATACCCATACCCATACCCATATCCATACCCATATCCATATCCATACCCATACCCATATCCATATCCATATCCTCCCTCAGTGTAGTGACTGTCTTGCAGAGAGGTTCACCAAGCTTTTCGAATCCGTTTTCCCCCTCGTTTGTCCTTTCTGTAGTGCTTTATTTTGCGCCATTCCATGCTGCCCGTAGAGGTCGGTGTTTGCCTGGGAAAGCGGTGCCTGGAGCGCCGCAATATCTGTCCCGGAACGTTCAGCTTCCCTCAGATGTGCTCCCCCCCACTTCCCTGGGCTAATAACGTTACACTGATCTCTTTCGAGCTTCTAAAGACGTAACTGAGAAGGAAGGTGCCGGTGTGTATTTTGGTACATCACTAGCTTTGCCATCTTTAACAGATTTTAGCAGATCAAACACGGTGTTTTAAAAAAACTCCGACAGCTTGACATTTCGTAAAATATTTGCATACCTAAAAGAGGAAGGGAGGATGATTCCGGGTGAGAACCGTGCCTGTAGTTATCATCTTACATATATTTTATGGAGTCATTTGCTGGCTGAGAACATGAAAGGTGTTCAGTCATGTGCTTGTGGAACAAAGCCCTCCCTCTTTATCCTGATACCCACCCCCGGGATGTGTCAGAGGTGGTAACAGCAGGACAGCATGACTTGGTTGCCCGAGATTATGGAAGATACGCTGGGAAATGAAGTCTGTGGAGTGGTTTTGAGTGAGGGAAGTGTAAAAACTGTCACTCAGCAACCAATGACCACAGGTTGTATTTTGCAAGGACTGTCTTCTCAAATGTTCTTTGCATGAACCATAAGTAGTGTTTCTGAGCATGTTTAAAGGAATATAATTTAAGATTGGGT
Source organism: Corapipo altera (assembly GCF_003945725.1). Classification (NCBI taxonomy): domain Eukaryota; kingdom Metazoa; phylum Chordata; class Aves; order Passeriformes; family Pipridae; genus Corapipo; species Corapipo altera. The sequence continues at coordinate 1,506,732 of NW_020884974.1, forward strand.
TCTGTGTGAGGGTAAAATCGTGTGGATAGCTCCATGCTTCATTGTCATCCCAAACATATTTGTAACCCACCCCTGGCTTGAGTGAATGGCAGTTTACTTAAATACCTAAATCTTTTTCAAGAAGAAATTTGTTAAATGAATTTAATAAAAATTAAATGAATTTAATAAAAATCTTAGATTATCATATAATGACATGGAAACTTTGTTTGCTAAAATAACCATTCCTCAGCCTCACTGGGTGCAATGGCTGGAAATAATTTCGAGCAGCATGACTGGCTGCAAAATAGTCTGAGTTCTTGTGCTTCACACAAGGTGATAAAAGAAAAACTACCATTAATAGTACTTTAATTAATGATTCTGTGTGTTCCTCTATTAAATTGGCTTAATCCCTCTTTGAAGAGTGACCATTTTTCTACAAAAATCAAAGCAATTGATTTAATTCAATAGTACTTAGGGTTCAATTCATCATTGTGAAGTTTATAGGTTATCAATGAAATGTTTGGGGAAAGCACAGTGCACCTTGTGCTTTTGGGAATGTAGCTGTGGAAATCTTCAGCTGAAGGTGCTTATACATCTCTTCTGATATTTATTTTCCCTCCTTAAAAGTGCTTTCCCCTCCTAAAGTGTCTTGGCAGTGGGTGAGGGATTCTGATAGAGTTGGAATCCTGTTTGCACCCAGCTCTGTGTCCCCTAACGGTTTTTTTTTTAATTAATTTCCCAATCCTAATTTTTTTATCCTTTTTTTTTGTTGTTGTTTGTTTAACTCAAGTGCATGGGACAATACGACGTAGGACGTTCTCAATTTACATCTAGGCAAATGAGGATCTCTTCCTTTCAGGTTTGGAACCTTCAGCCAGAAGGGAGCACTCTTACTTAAGGCACAGGCGTGTTCCCCTCAGCCCGGTTTCTGGTAGCTCTGTGTAGGCAGCAGACTCTTTCAGGAGGACAGTGGGTGGAGGGTCAGGCTGGCAACTCTCCAACGCTGCAGTTTCTGCACTAATTTATTGCCACCTGATAAGACTTTTGTGCTTCTTTCATTCCTGTTGGTGGCCTTCGCTTGCTAAAATTGAATGGCAGTTCAGAGTGAGGTGAAGAAAATTCTCCCCTTGCCTTCTCATAGGGATTTGCCATGAATGTTTTTCCACAACAGTGATGTATGACCCTCATTTTGCCACTCCTCAATATGATCATAAAGCTCTTCGGATTGGAAGGGACCTTAAAGCTCATCCAGTTCCACCCCCAGCCATGGGCAGGGACACCTTCCACTAGCCCAGGTTGCTCCAAGCCCTGTCCAACCTGGCCTTGGACACTTCCAGGGATCCAGGGGCAGCCACAGCTTCTCTGGGCAACCTGTGCCAGGCCCTCACCACCCTCACAGGGACGAATTTCTTCCTAACATCTGATCTAAATCTCTCCTCTTTCAGCCTAAGCCCATTCCCCCTTGTCCTGTCACTACAGACCATGTTAAAAATCTCTCTCCAGCTTTCTCCTAAGCCCCCTTTTGGTACTGAAAGGCTGCAAGAAGGTCTCCACAAAGCCTTTTCTTCTCCAGGCTGAACAATCCCAATTTTCTCAGCCTTTCCTCCCAGCAGAGCTGCTCCATCCTCTGCTCATCTTGGTGCCTCCCCTGGACTCTCTCCAGCAGCTCCATGTCCTTGCTGTGCTGTTCCCCAGGGCTGGAGCAGCTCTGCAGGGGGCTCTCAGCTGAGGGGGCAGAGGGGCAGAATCCCCCCCTGCCCTGCTGCCCACGCTGGGGGATCAGACCAGGGCACGGGGGATTCGGGTGCCAGCGCATGTGGATGGGTCATGTCTGATTTGCCACCTCACCAGTATCCCCAAGTCCTTCTCCACAGAGCTGCTCTCAATCCCTTACTCCCCCAGGCTGTGCCAATCCTGGGGACTGCCCTGACCCAGGGGCAGCACCTTGCACTTGGCCTTGTTGATCTGATGAAGTTCCAGTCTGGCGCCATGAGTGCTGTGTGCTGGAGGATGTTACCAGTGTGGGAACCATGCTGCATTTGCCATGAGCAAGGTGTAAAGGATGCATTACAGAAACCTGTTGTGAACATGGGTACCAAAATTAAAGTATTTTGACAGAGAAATGCATCAGGGTCAAAACTGAATTGAGTAAACTGACCATCAGTCACCCTATTTTTAAAAAACTTTCACAGCCAAGTGTATGTGTTTGTTTTCCTTCCCAGGGGTTAACCAGAGCTCCACGTAGGGTTCAGTGAAGGATTGAAAAGCAAATAGGAAGTTTTCCCCTAACAGGGTCCAGGTGAACTCCTGTGGCTGTTGATTTACCACACAGACATTGTCAAGACAACAGTAGCTTGTAGTAAGTGGATGTCTGGATACAGGATGTCAGTGTTCCTGGTCCAAAGAGTCTGGGGCTGAAACAGATGTTTCCTAGTTCCAGGCTGTTCAGCCCCCCTTGCTTTGGACAATGACTCCAAAAATTAGAGTACACAGGGCTCATATGGTGGAGATCCACACTCGGTTTGTGGTACATCAACTGCTACCATGGAATCACAGAAAATGCTGAGTTGGAAGGGACCTACAGGACCATCCAGTCCAACTCCTGACCCTGCACAGGACAACCCAACAATCCCACCATGTCCAAACACCCCTTGAGCTCTGTCAGGCTGAGACCTCAATGTTGCTGAGACCCCAGAAAAGGACTTTTGGAGCTTTCTCCTCTTTGCCTGTTTTGAAGTAAACCCAAACAAATCACTTCTAGCAGCAGAGAAGTGCAGTGCTTGCTGCTCTCTTCAAGCTCCTCAGCTATCTCTCCAATGGCCAGCTGCTCCTCCAAAGTTTATTTAAAGTTGAATGTCATGGGCAGCAGTGAAACTCTAATTGCCTGTGCTAATGCTGTGGGGTTTGTGCAGTTTATCAAGGGCATCTTTTTGGCAGCTCTTTGGAGAATCCCCCACAGGAATGTCAGGCTGCTTGTGCTGGTTCTCTGCGTGCAGGGGCCACTGGGAGGTCTGTGTACAAGGGCTACAGTTAGAGCAAGGAGAGGAAGCCATTATAAAACCAGAGGGAAGGACAAAAAGCCAGGCAGATGTGAGCACAGCAGACACTCAAGGGAGAGGGGCAGTTATTCACAGGTCCTGATATAACACTGCACGTCACGAAGTGATGCAGGTCCAAGCCTGATGATTTTGGAGCAAAATGGGGCAGTAAGCCAGCAATACACTCAGGCCTTTAATCAGCACATAATCACAGAAGGACACTTGGAAGGAACCCTCCGTTGGTCATCGGGTCTGCTCCCTTGCGTCATGGAAGGGTTTAGCCCCGCGGAGCCGCTCCTGCGCCGCCGGAGGCCAAGTGCTCATCGTGTCCAGGGAAGATGTTTCTTGGCAGCTGCTGCACCATCCAAGGCTTAAAAACAAAAGGACTGTGGAGGAACGTTGTTGAACTCTGGGAAGTGACAGTAAAAAATGGCCCAGTGTGGGCTCCATGGTTACTGCTTCCCAGGAACTTCCGCCCGAGGGTTTTCAGCCGATCCGTAAACTTGTAATTTTGTTTTCTGAAAAATGTCCTCTGGCTGAAATTCTGGGCTTTTTCTGTCTTAGCTTTTTTTACTAAAGAATCTCTGACTCAGATGCATATGTTGGTTTATGTTGTCCTATATATAGGATGACATAAAACGTATATATATGTATGTATATGTGTGTGTATGTAAGTCACCTGGATTAGTTTATGTTCCCACATTTAGACATGGCAGAGTGCTACTTTGTGAGCTCTTGAGTTGCTTCTGCTTCCTTGGAGGAATTGAGAAGACCAAGAAGTTTAATTAATTGAAAATTACTTTTCCAATCAAGATCAGCCCTCTTGGTGCAGCGGGTTATCCAAATAGACTGTGTCTTATCCATGTCTGATCCGAGAGAAAATTTGTAAAGCATTTCTGACATTTTTGGTCCTTTGTGCACCCTTCACTATGGGTATTTGAGATTCAAATTTCTTTTTTGTGCGTGGGATTAAGCAAATCTGGTTCCCCTTCGTACGAGTGTAACTTTCTTATTGGGACACACAGCAGATTAATGGATGTTAAATATAATCTCAGGTCCAGAATCATAATTTCCAAATGAGGTTTTTCTAGATATTTTCAAGATAATGCTGATTAATCGATCTATTACCTTCAGCAGAAGCATTTTAAGTGCTTTTCCCCCCACTCCGTGATCAAAACAGAAACCTTAGAGCAGAAAGACCTTAAAAATTAAAGCTAAATGCAAGGGCTTATCAATTAATTTTTCATTGACTCAACAGAGAAGAACTTAAAATATCTTGAGAAAGGTAATTAAAAATGTTTCTTTTTTAATACGCTACGTTCTCATGAGTAGACAGAGATTTCCTCAAAGTGCTTTTAAACTAAGACCTGAGCTATCTTAGCAATGACAGTGACATTTCATGATGCTTCTGGGCTACTGGTGGCTGCTGATTGATTTACAGTATTTCTTGGGCATTTTATGAAATGACAGTGGAAAAATCCCAGCACTTTAATCTGCCAAATCTATTATTGGCTCTTAAACTCAAGGTCTCATTCTTTAATTTAGAGAGGTTTGAAAAGCAGTAGTAGGATGCTGTCACTCCTAACTGGAGAGTAGGAAATAAAGGTGTGTCTACAAAGACAATGACATCTCTGGATTTGCTCAGAATGGGCAAGTTTGAACCTGCTCAGGTGAACTTGGGCAGGAAGTTATGCTCAATTCCTTTTCATGGTATGGGCAAAGGAGGGAATGTGCATCTCTCTGTGTCTCTCAGCCATGTTGTGAGTGGGGTCTCAGATCACTCCAGCTGTCGGTGCAGCCACAGAGTCCCAGAATGGTTTGGGTTGAAAGGGACCTTCAAACCCATCCAGTCCCACCCCCTGCCATGGGCAGGGACACCTTCCACCAGCCCAGGTTGCTCCAAGCCCCGTCCAACCTGGCCTTGGACACTTCCAGGGATCCAGGGGCAGCCACAGCTTCTCTGGGCAACCTGTGCCAGGGCCTCCCCACCTTCACAGCCAAGAATTCCTTCCCAATATCCCATCTAACCCTTTGAAATCTTTGGCTTTGCACAAGTACCACCGAGGTAATGGGGGGGATTGGCTCCCTTTGACTCCCTGCCCTGGCAGATTCACAAGCCCCAAAAGACAGGAACGGGCTGTAAACACTCCCCTGGCCTTTTCTGCTCACTCTGGGTATTTGTGTTACCTCATCTGGCTTTCAAAAGAATTCCTTTGTTGAACCTGCCAATTGGTGCCTGAGGAGGAGGATTCTTGCCCAGTCTGCTGTTCATGGCACTGTGCCCTTTGGTGCTATAATCCAGATTTTAGATTTTAAGGGAAAGAGATCCCAGATTTTAAGGGAAAGAGATTGTTTTCTCCATGTCCTGGGGCTTTCACGTTCTCTGTTATTTAAACTAATGCATTTCTTAAATCATACTTGTGTTGGCTCCCATTCTTGCCTGATTTATGTGTTGTTAACATGTCTGTGCTGAAGGTTCTCTTTCCTTTTTCCATAAGCCTCCAAGGGTTTGGATCTTTTCTTTACCTAATCAAAATCACGCCTTAAAATCTTGAGGTTCTAAAAACTTCTATGTAAAGTAATACAAAACCAGCTTCTTTATTTTCACTGGCTGTGGAAGTCTGCAGCAGTTTGGTTTTCTGTGTGAGAATTAATGTTTGTGAATGTCTCTCACAAGTTTTATTTCCTGAACAGTGGGAATGCTGGGAGTGGCACGTTCCTCTGCTCAAAAATGTTCAGCTGAAGAATAAATCAAGATACTTTATTTAGATGAATGTTTAAATGCTGGATCTGAGGAAAGAGAATAACCTGAAGGTAATTTCTGAACAAATCCTTGGTTGCCTAATATTTTAAAAATCTAAGAATATCAAGAATCTTTATAGATTTTTATAAATGGACCTGTCAATATTTAATAGGGCCTCTTCTAACTCAGCTTCTAAAGGGGTTGTAGAAATGCACATTGGAATCAATCCTGGCACTATTTCTTCCATTACCAATTGAATTACAATGCATCCAGGGAAATGCTGAGAATTATTGCTGTGGTCATTATCATTTTATCAGTAATGATTGCCTGGCTAATCACCCCAAGTATTTCAATCTCTTGATTTGTTTTCTGCAAAAAAAAAAAAAAGATTCTCACTATCCAGCAGGAGGAAAAGGTCTGGAGGGCTTTATTTTTCATAGTTACTTCCATATTTTTTCTGCTATTTCTGTGGATCTGAGGTCACCAGGTTGGATGATATCACCAGATCCTTTGCCCAAAGAGTTTGATATCGAAATAGGTATCGCTCAGCTTGGAGTAGGATCCCCAAGCTGACGGCGTTGTCTGCTTTGGAAACCCTTCAACAACACCAACTTCCTCAGGAGATCTGGGCCCCTGCCCACCTCAAGGTCTAGATGTTACCAGGGGTGGCCTTTTGAAATCCCTGGGCTGTGTATGGTCTGTGTATAATCTGTGTATGGTCTGTGCATGGTCTGTGTATGATCTGTGTATGGTCTGTGTATGATCTGTGCATGAACTGTGTATGATCTGTGCATGGTCTGTGTATGATCTGTGTATGGTCTGTGTATGGTCTGTGTATGATCTGTGTATGGTCTGTGTATGGTCTGTGTATGGTCTGTGTGTGATCTGTGTATGGTCTCTGTATGATCTGTGTATGGTCTGTGTATGATCTGTGTATGGTCTGTGTGTGATCTGTGTATGGTCTGTGTGTGATCTGTGTATGATCTGTGTATGATCTGTGTATGGTCGGTGTGTGATCTGTGTATGGTCTGTGTGTGATCTGTGTATGATCTGTGCATGGTTTGTGCATAGTCTATGTATGGTCTGTGTATGATCTGTGTATGATCTGTGTATGATCTGTGTATGGTCTGTGTACGGTCTGTGTATGATCTGTGTATGGTCTGTGTGTGATCTGTGTATGATCTGTGTATGATCTGTGTATGGTCGGTGTGTGATCTGTGTATGGTCTGTGTGTGATCTGTGTATGGTCTGTGTATGGTCTGTGTATGGTCTGTGTATGGTCTGTGCATGCTCTGTGCAGCTGCCGTGTGTTGTTTATCACTCAAGAGCCCGAAGCCTCTGACATAAGCGATAGGAATTTGCCTGTAAAACAGCAGTTCTGGTCAGGACATACCAAAGGACACATGATGTGCATGTAGTATTTGTGCTGAGTGCCCATCAAACCCCCTGATCTCACCACCTAACCCCCTCAGCCTCCTCTGGGAAACCCCTCTGTGGAATCCTGTGGGTGAATTAAAAGCTCACCATCATCAGCTGCTGGACGGGAGAGGAACGTGCTTAATGCATCACATCATCCATCTCTTGCTATGAACATGATTCATGAGGTACAGCTGAACTCCAGAGTGTCCTGAGGAAAGTTAATACATCCAGGGAAGTCTCACCAGGACACTCACGTGGATCTTTGTGCGTGAGGGAGAAGCTGAGTATGAGGGTGGGGAGGCCCTGGCACAGGTTGCCCAGAGAAGCTGTGGCTGCCCCTGGATCCCTGGAAGTGTCCAAGGCCAGGTTGGACGGGGCTTGGAGCAACCTGGGCTAGTGGAAGGTGTCCCTGCCCCTGGCAGGGGGTGGAACAAGAAGAGCTTTAAGGTCCCTCCCAACCCAAACCATCCTGTGATTCTGTGTAAAACATTGTAGAGCTGTGGTGGGAGGTTCCCAGTGGAGAAGTCCAGGGAGATGGGGGTTTAATGTCCCACTGTCCCTTTGTCACCCTTGTAACAGGAGCAAGAGGAAAGTGTCAACTCAGATTTCATCTATTTTCATAGTTCCAATCAAAGGGCTTCTGAAGAGCCTGTCAGCTACACAGACAGTGGCAGCATCACCTTGGACTGGGGGTGCTGAAGGAATTTACTGAAGGATTTACTAAAGGAACTACACAAACAGAGAAAACTGTGTGAACTTTTGGGTTTTATGGAGCAGTGTCCATTTTTATCTCAAGACAATACCAATGAATTATGCTGCAGAGATGTAGTCTTTTACAGGTAATGGGATTTCTAAGTACCAAGTGACAGGCAGGTAATGAAGAAATAACTGTGCAGATGATGCAAAAGGAGGATGAGGGAAATGAAGGCTTAAGGTGAAATGAATCTTGCTCTTTGCAGGTGTAATAAAGAATCACAATTTTACAAGCAGTTGAAAATAGAGTAAATACTTTAACAAGACATCATTTTCTTCCTCCTTTCCTTTTTCATTTTGGCAGCAGGTACAGAGAGCAACGCTGCAAGGGAACACCTGCTGCTCACAGTGTCTCTGGCAGCCCCTGGGGTCATGGAAAACTGACTTAAATTCCAGCAGGATGCTGGGAATTGTGTTACATGGCTGAGCAGGCACATCTGGCCTGGGCTTAAGGGACCAGGAAGATGCCTTAAAGCTTCTTCAATATCATAACCCCTCTCCAAGTTAAATACATCCCACAGTTGTTACTGAAGGTTGTGGCCATCATCTTTTCCTGCATTTTGTTCCCCTGCCTTTAGAGTTAGTTGTGTAGTTTCATAAAATGAAATATCTGAAGCAGGAGCTTTTTGGAAGGAGGCTTTCTCTCCTTTTTACTGACCTTTCCCTAACCTCTCACTGGTAGGGTTTAAGAATCTTTTCCAAACTGATGGGTAGAACTCTGTCTAGTAATGGAAAAAACTCATTACCATGTTCCAGTGGTGTAAGTCTAGATTCTTTCCAGCCCTGTATTTTGGCTTGCCTCTGCTGCAGCAAGAGAACAAGTGGATGGAGGAGGTAGGACTGGCTCTCTTCTCCCGTTTCAGGCTCTTTGTGTATACATTTGCATATTTCAATGGGCTGTTCCAACGTAAATATTTAAAGAAAAAGGATGGAAACCCCAAACTGGAGGGGAGAGCAGTTTCCAGAGCTGCTTCAGAGAATGTCTGTGTCAGGGCAGCTCTGGACTGCGAAGGAGGAGGGTGAAGGAGGAGGGTACAGCCTGTCACCAAGAGATAGGAGATAATTGCCAGGCAAACTCACAGCCCAGTCTGGCACAAACCACTCCTGGCATCCAGACGGTGGGAAAACAGGCCTGGTGTGGGGGCTGGGGAAGCAGGGCTGAGCAGGAACCTGCAAAACCTCACCCCTCCTCCCACTGCCCAGAACGGCAAACCCCAGAAACGGTTCTTCTGTGCCACACACGGAGAGCTGTGAAAGAGTGTGAGCACCCTGGGACACATCCTGAGCTGTGCCATGGTGTGAGTGTGTCCTGGGACACATCCTGAGCTGTGCAAGAGTGTGAGTGTGCTCTGGGACACATCCTGAGCTGTGAAAGTGTGAGCACTCTGGGACACATCCTGAGCTGTGCCATGGTGTGAGTGTGCCCTGGGACACATCCTGAGCTGTGCCATGGTGTGAGTGTGCCCTGGGACACATCCTGAGCTGTGCCACGGTGTGAACACCCTGGGACACATCCTGAGCTGTGCCACGGTGTGAACACCCTGGAGAACAGCAGGCACAGCCGTGCCCAAGTGGCTCGGCTGCCCCACTGGGATGTGCCCGAAAGGGAGCCCCCATGGGTGAGGGGACAACCACATCAGCAGCATCTTCCCCAGGGTGGACCTCCCAGCTGAGCCTGCCCAGGGCTTTAAAATTGCCTGAACTATTATAAACCTTGTGGGGAAGAGCTGCTTTCCAATAAAAAATTGGAAACAGTTCATCCTGTAACCCTTGTATGCAGACAATGCCAGTGATCAATAAAGGACATAACTTGATTGATTTTAAATGTTTTGATGTTCTTGGAGGTCTTTTCCAACCTTAATGATCCTATGATTTTATGCTTCCAGCTGAGGATCACACCAACAAAGAACCTTCCCCCTTGCCTTTCTCAGGAAGCCTCGGCACAGTGCAAGGAAAAACAGGCATTTCTATTTTTGTTTTTCTCCTCATTTTCTTCTCTGCTATGACTTCAGTCTCTGCAATAAAAGAAACACTTGTGCTCTGAGAACTTCTTTTATTTTGGTTTTGTTTTCTTTCTGAAGAAAAAGTACTTTAATCTGTGAGGCTGCCTGAGTTTATGTAAAGTTGAAGATCTTAAGAAAATTCAGTGCAGCCATCTTAGCCTGGATGTTGCACATCATGGATTCCTGGAGAAACACTAGGTACATAGACTTTTTAAAATAAGGACATTTAATTCTCTTTTCCCTCCCCCTTCTATTAGGCCAATTGTGAACTTCTGAAATGAAAAAAACCCTTTTTTATTTCGTGTTGGAAAACTCCTGATCTGATCCACGTTCACTGTTATTGGCTCCAATCTATATGTTGTATGGACTGCACAGATCCTGTTTCCATAGATCTGGGCAGAAGAGAGAAGTGGCTCAGCAAGTAACTGAAACTTGAAAAAAGAGCTTTTTTGAGCCAAAATAACATCTTTAGGGGTTTTTTTAATGAAAACATTAAAAAATGATTTTTACTTAATTTTGTACCATGTGAAGATGTATTATTTGATTTTGAAATCACTGATGTCTTTGGACAACCTTTTGATTTTAATTTTAACCAGTTTAAAAAAAATATTAAAGATTTTGCTGTGTTTGAAGTGAAAACTTCCAGTTAAAAATGTCCAAATGGCTTTGAATTTTTTAACTCCTTTCCCCTGCCAAGGAGAAATAATCAACAAAGAAAACCAAAATTTTGGGTATTTTTAAATCCTTGCCTCACTCTGAAGTTATTTTATATTTTATTTGTTGGGGGAAACTGAGGAGGGTGGAACTCATGTGGCCATGCACAGTCTCCCAATGTTTTTTTGGCCCAACCCTACCCTGGGTTGACTCTCCTTTAATTTGATCTGACATTTGAGGTCTGACCTTCTCCAAGGGGAGCTGCTGCTGCTGTGCCCGAGGAGTGCTGGGAAGCAGAGGGAGGCAGGAAGGTGTGTGCTGTGTGTCCAGAAGGCAGATCACTTGGATGGCTGATCCAGGCCCAGCTCAGCTCCAAAGGGATGGAATTCTGAGGAGATCAGTTAAAATGATGCAATTCCTGATGGGTGTCAGGCCACAGCACCACCATCCATGAACTCGTTTGTATGGAGCCAGAGATGGATACAACTCCTTGGCTGCTGGGGCAGAGGGATGCTTGCAAGAGCTGCCTGCTGCCTGTTGTTGTATTCCATGGTGTAGGAAAGGTCTGCTCCCTGTTTCCATGCCATGGTACAACCAACCAAACTCTGCAGCACAGGTTGGTGCTTTAAAGCGCGTGAGCACAAATGGGTATAAGCAAAGCATGTTTAGAGTGATTTATTGTTTCTGACAGAAGGAATTCTCTGAATTCTCCTTCCCTACTGTGACATGATTGATATTAACAGGGGAAATGGTGGATCCTTAGGAGTTACTCTGCCGTCCCAAATGACATCATGCCTCCTCACTTCCCGCTGTCCTGCTGGGCAGCCCAGAGTTTCCCCACAGTGATAAGTCAGTGCCAACCTGTCCTCTGTTCCAGGCTTGAAATTAAAGGATTTCCCATTTTAAGTGCCAGCTGGGGCTTGCAATAGCTCTGTTATTCACTGCCTTTAACATTCAGCATCACCCCAAAGAGCAAAACATGTTGCCCAACGCCTCGGAAGGGATTCCTGCGGTGGGGAGATGACTCCTTCAGCTCTTCTTTCTTCCTTTGTCCACTTATTTTCCTATTGGATTCATCATTCTGGTGTCAAAGCACCTCTTCAGCCATGGAGCCCTGAAGCCTGGGGGATGTGTCACCCTCATTTGCTGATGCAGATGCCGCCTTGGGTTTCTCCTCCTCCTCCTCCTCCCTGCCGTGCTCTTCCTCCCTGTCCTCCAGCATGGTGTGAGTGCACGTAGCCACTTAACGGTGAAAAAAATGAATCACAACCTATTGTAGTTTTTTTTTTACTCATTTCGTTATTTTTCCAGGTTACTGATTCATTCAAGCAGAACAAATTTCCGTGGTCAGATCTAAGGTGTCAAAATCTCTACCCCAATGCTTGATTATCTTGGCTGCTGTAATTTCCTTTTTCAAATGTTTTGACTGGAAACAATGATGGTGGACTAAAAACTAATGACTCATTTTCAGAGAATGGGGACTTCTTTGAATTCTTGGAATTAGTAGGGGGATATGTAAAGTGTCTCTCCAGATTTTCACAAGGGTTTACTGTGAGCAAGCCAGGTGGGGACCATTAATAGGTTTTAAGAGCATAGCTTTGAACTCATTAATTTCAGAGGAACAGGATATCCAGGGACAGAAGAGAGCAGAAGTGCGGCCTTTACTTCAGTAGTGATTAATAAAATAGATTGAGTTAATGAGATCATTAATGTTTATGTATGGACCACTCAGTCCAGCTTGTTTGTCTTACACAGCAGGTAATTTGTTCCCTGCTCAGCAACAGTTCTAGTAAATGTTTTGCTGTTGCTCATTTGCCTTTATAAATTACCTGGCAAGTGATGTTATTACAAAAAACATTTCTAAATACATGATGGCAGAAGGGCAACTGAGCAAGAGGCAGGGGGAGATCTCTCACAAAATGTTAATGCAACCAATGTTAACATTTTCATGGTCAGTTGACTGCCTCAGGAGATGTTCTACTGCTCCAAGTCCTTGTCTTCTTAGTCCCACGGGGATGTAGTTGCTTCCTAGTTGTCTCCTGTGGCTTTTGCAATGTAAAGCTTAATGGCTGATTGAGGTCCCTTAGGACTTCCAGGTCTAACCTTAAGCACAGCTCAGTGAGCTACACCTGAATAAAACTGAAGGTATCAATAAAATTTAAGGGATTTATTTCTTTTGATGTTGGACTTTTCTCTTTCTTTTTGAGTGGTGGGTGTTCATAGTCAAGGCAGGCTGAGCAAAGCTCACCAATGATCACAACTGTCATCAACAAAATTACAGACACAATGCAGGTGCTTCTGTTCTTTTTCAACACTGTGTTCCTCACCTGAAACCCAACCTCAGTCACACTTACAGGAACACCTTCAGCAAAAGAAAAGCTCAAGGAGCTGGGTTCCCTTTTGTCACCTACTGCCTTTCTCTATTAATGCATTTTATGCCTTATGAGTGTAACCTTTTTGAAAATATTCACCCTAATTTCACAGAATACTTTCAAAGGAACAACTATCTGCCAAAACTAACCTTCGACCACCCTTTATCGAAGGCAGAGGTAACATGTCTGAAACCAAATGAAATGGGAATTCTTCATTGCTGCTGGGGTGGCTGATTTAGGAAACATGACACAGGTGTAGCAATAACCCCCTTCTAGCTTCCAGTTTTCCATTTTGAAGCAGAAAGATGCCCAGATTCCACCACCTGTCAGTTTGCCTTGGTGTCAGTACACGGGTGATGTGTAAATATTTAAATATCCTGATGTCCTGCACACAGGGCAGCTGGTGGTGGTGGATCTTCAGGGATCTTCTATAGATCTAAAGCTCTACATCTATATATCTATAGATACAAAGCTCTGCATGGGCTTTCCAGGTTGTGTTGTCCCCCTGATGTTTTGCCCAAGGTGAGTAATCCAGGGGGAAGAGTTTCTGAGCCGAGTGGGCCTGGAAATCCCTGACCTGGTTGAATGGGTCCTGGATTTAATCACTCTTTCCCATAGTATGTCTCAAGTTTTAAGGCATTTGAGACTCTGGGTTGAATTGTCTGAAATGTCAGCCAGAGGGCTGCTTGCTGTTATGGCAGTAAGATGAAGACAAATCTGTTTCTCCTCATAATTTCAGTCTGCATCAGATCTCGTGTCTTGAAATTCTTCTGATCTCTGCTTGACTTTGCACAAGAGAACTAGTAAAAAAAGCCTTCTTGATGGTCTTAAGATGGGTTCTCAGCTTTCCAACCAGTATAACAAATTAAGTTTTAATAGTTCTGAAAGTCCTAACACAGCTTTGGTGGCTCTGAGGAGTTTTTTAGGTGTCTGCATGGAAGCTTTGAACTACACCAGTAAAAAGGAAAATTCCTGTTCTGACTAACTGAAGAGTAACAAAGACAAATAATCCAATATTCTAGGAATTTGCACTAACTGCTTGCATAAGTTTAGTTGATTTTGAACAATCCTTCTCATTTTAATTCTTGTTTAAAGCAGAACACGCCCTGCCAAACCACGCTCGGGTGGTTTAACTTTTACTTACCCTGTGATTGAATTGTTCCATAATTGCAGCTATTTGAATCTGAAACTCAAATTAGAAGAACTTCAAAGAGAGGGAATGCAGGAGAAGACATGAGTATGGCAGTGTGATGAATTCAATGCTCCTCTCCCTCTCTAAATTAGAAGGATTTATACTCTTAATCCCTTCTCCGAAATGTAGCAAATCCCATTTTAGCACGAGACCAAATAACTCCATTTATATTTTTCAGTGAGGAAAGTTTACAAAGTGCATTTATGCTGCTCTGGCTGAAAACTCACTGCCCCAAGCATTCATTTTAATGTCTCTCTTAGTATGGGTACTTAATATCATGGTCACAACTCTTTTTTTCAGATGTTAGAGAGCCACTGTCCTCAATCCATGTTGTTCTGCTGCTGTCTGGGGTAGATATTTCTTTATTTTTTAGGTATTTGAGACACTTTTTTCTGGCAGATTCCTCAAGTAGACCAGCAGTCTGATGACCTGTAGATGCCAGTTCTGAGCAGGACCCTACTCCTGTCCTAATCCATAGATATTTAATCCTGTCTCAGTTTCCTGGCAACATAACTTAAAATGGATCTTGTTGCTCTATGTGCCATCTGTTGTCGCTCCATGAGTCTCTTTCTTCTTTCCAGCCCCTGTAAAGACCTCACAGCCCAGAGGCAGCTGCTGCTGAGGCTGCCTCGAGCATCTTTGCTTTGTCTGGAAACACCATGGAGACAACAACAGCGAGAAGCATTTCTATTTGTTTTGATAACTTCCTATTTGTTTTGATAATTTCCTGATAAAATTCCAGAGGGATATCATCCACGTACATCCTGCAGACATGTGGGAATTGGTTTGAAGGAGGTCTGGAGAGCAATGAGCTGATTTTCCTCTCAAAGCTGTCCCTGTATGTGGCAGAGAGCAGCAGGTTCACTGCACTGCCTTTACTCCTCCTTTGGTTTCAGTTGGAATCCTTAAATACCACGTCTTGTTGTAAAGCAGAGACAACTGGGAGCAAGTTTTGCTGCTAATCTAGTTGTGGTTGTCTTAAACTGCAGCATATTTTTAATATTCAGATGGGAATTTTTAATGTGTTTGTGCCATCACTGCAGAATGTCTGTGTAAGGGTATCAGTAACATCTTGAGGCTTTGCCAACTAAATCTTTCAAATTTGCTTATTTGGTAGCACATTTCTCGTCTGCTCCATTCAAACAGATGGAATTTTGTTGGAAATATGTGCTTGAAGGCTGGGTACTGATAAGTGGCTTCACTATGAGACTGAGATGGGAAATCTTGAACTGAAGAAATTAAGAATCAACTTCCTTTAACAATACTTGTTCTAAAAGTGTCTAAAGGACTATTGATATGATTCAATACGGCATTTCCTGGCACAATCTGCTGAAACAAGGTCTTCATTTCGTCATTTTATTCAGAAAGAGAAGACAGTGATACTTAACTGTCCTAATTTAAAATCTTTCCTCTTGAATCAACCATCTGGCAGGTTTTCCATGGTAGGATCCCATGGGCTGAGTCCATGTGAATCCACAGTCTGAGTATTCATCCACGCACTCGGGGTGAATTGTGCTCATCACTCAGCACAAGCTAATATTATCCCTTGATTTTTATTTTATGTTTTACGTTTGATTGTTTAAGAATTTTGGATGGACTCACACTGACCTTATTCATCAGAGGAAGTTAATCCCAACCAAGTGCTGGGGTCATGCTGATTCTGCTCAGGGATGAGAAAACTTCATTTTCCTAAAGTGAGGGAGAGTGTTGTGATCAAAATTACAGCATTTCAGAGTTTGCTCAGTTTGCCACATGTTCAGAGCAGAGCCCATTTTTCTCTGTTCAACTTTGTGAAATTCAGTTCCTGATCTCAGGCCAGTTGTTTGTTTGGTTTTTTTTTTTTTTTTTTTTTTTTTTTTGTTTTTTTTTTTTTTTTTTTTTTTTTTTTATGGAATAATGAAGATACTGTTCCAATTTCCTGTTCAATTTATGGCAATCCTTTCCCTGACTTCAGTTTAAAAACACATTTTAAGCGATGGTTTTCTAGCCACGATTTTTCATAAACCAACAACTGTGTCCTGTGGTCTGTAAAATTCTCAGAGAGCTTCTCTTCCTCGTGGCTTGTTCCCAGGAAGGTGAAGTCTGAACACCAAAACCATCCAGAGCTGCCTTGGAAGGACTCTGCAAGAGGGGAAAATGTGGAAAAATACTTTGTTCCTGTCTATGAGATTTGGCACTGAGGATCTGAGCCTCCAACACAGACATAAGTGTAATTTCTGAGTACATATAATCTTTTTTTATACCTTATCACTTGTGAACTTCGTGTTAAAATGAACTTTAAATTTCTCTATAATGAATTTATTTATTTATTTGGTTAGTTTATATTTCTTTATTTTACTTACTTCTGGAGGAGCATCTCTCACACAAAGGGATAGCTTTTGGAATGTCAGCCTTAACTCCCTTTCAACTTAATTTTTACCTGATGTGAAAGTTTTATATTTTATGATTTTCTCTTCTCCTTTCTGCAGGGTTATGTTCCTGTTGTGCATTTCCAGTTAAAGTTTCCAGCTGGAAACAGGTTCTGCTTTTTTAACAATTTATTGGTATATTGTGGAAATCTCTTAAAAAGGAAAACTAAAATAAAATCTTTATTGGAAGAGGCTGTCGCTTGTAGAAGAATTCAAAGGAAAAAAAATAATTAACTGAATAAGCAATTGTGTGATTGCCACACAGAAAGGGAATGGAAAAGGAAAAGAAAGAAACCCTTCAGAAGGATGAAAAATATTTAGACTCTTTAAGACAAAATATTTGTGTGGCATCTTAATTCTCCACTAATAAAACAATTCTTCTTAGGTTATAAATTTGGAAATGGTTGGAAGAGCTAAATGTAAAAAGGAGGGTTTAAAGATGCAGTGATAAAGCTTGAACTGTGGTGTCCTTGTGCCAACTCAAGAGCTAAAATTTTTAATATTAATAAATAGCTTGGCTGCATGAATTCCAGGGATTTTAATTACAAATCTATTTTCAATTGGCTCCTTGCCTGTGAACAGAAGGGGGTGAGGGCAGAGGAATTTTGTGTGCTGAGTAAAAACCCGAAGCTGTTTCTACTTCAGAGGTAATATTGCCCCAAAGGTGTTTCGTTGTTATTTTTAGTTGCTTGCAGTTCATTTCAGGAGGCAGACACAAAAGCAGTATTAATAGAAATATTCCTTCATTTCTTAATTCATGTGTGGCTCGAGCCAGCACCAATTATAACAATTTTATGAGGGTTTTTTTCCTCATGAAACAGAAATAATTGTGCAGAGGAAGATTAAATCTTGGGCAGGTCGTTTTGCAAAGCAGAAGTTACTTTTAGTAGTTTCCCCTGAAGAACTTTTAAGTTCCACGGGGATGAACTGCTGCCTTGGAAATACAACACTAAAGTTGTTGGATAGTAATTTAATCAGGAAGTCAAGGGCAGAATGCTGCTTCCAGGTGGATATTTGGAGGATAAATACAATGTAAGACCTTTCATAGGACACATTTATTTGAATAGAGTTTTTTACAATTTTCTTAACTCCTCTGTTTTGTTACCTTTGGACTCTGTGAAAATCCTAAAATACCTCTTGTGCTTGTGTTCCCAGTTTTCCACCTTTATAAAAGGGAGTAAATTATTGGCTAATGAGAAACTTTGAATTTTCAATTGTCAAAGAGGTTTTCCATCCAAAATGGTTCCAAAAACAACCTATTCCAAAAGTTTCTTTTTGAGTCATTAAAGTTTCTGTTTCACCTGGGGAAAAAAAAAAAATCTGAACAAGCAACACATGAAGGTACCTCAGTGCTACTTTTGGCTTCTTATAAATACCTCCAGTGGACCTGCTTCCTCATTGCATCAGGTGAAGACTTTGCTCCCTCAAACCAAACCAAAGCAGAATTCTCATGATTTTATTTGTTGATGAACTTCTGCTCAATTTGAGGAATTATGGAGATATTTGCTGAGTTAACCACATTTCCCTTTCTAATGAGTTTTTCCCTTCTTGGAATTTGTTTCTCATTTTCATTCATGTTCTCATTTGTTTATGAGGGTCCTTAAATATCACTTAAACATGTTTTACACCAACAGATGGGGCTGGAAGCTCATTACATTTCAGCAAACCCAAATATTGGCATGCCTATTAATTACAGCCCAGTTATCAGCCCCATATGCTCTGTTACAACACCCTGTTAAAGGGACAAGATATTTCACAGTAAAATAAGGACCATAAAGAAGGATTAAAGAAAAGCTGAGTGAGGGGTCCTTGGGTTACAGTCCTTACATGGAATAAAGGAATTATAAATTCTTGTTATAAAAGGTACAAATTCTTCCTTCACAGAATGCTTAATTATTGAAACACTTTGGAACAGCTCCTACAGAAAGCTTGGAATAGTCTGACATGAGAACACCTAGAAGCCAGCTGGTGCTAGGAGCAATAACCATAAATACATAATACATAATAGATTTTTTTTTTTTTACTAATATATAATCGATTTTTTTCCCCCAAGATTCGCAGATTTTGGTGAAAAGGCTGCTTTTGATAAATCACTTTTCTATTGGAACTGCTGGGATATTTAAAACACGTCTCAATCATTGGTATGTTCCTATTTACGAACTTTTGTTGGAACTTCAGGGTGGGATAGCAGAGGTTTCAGAGGTTGTTGTCCCTTCTTTACACTTGTGCACCAAATCTGGAAAATTAAAAAGCTACAGACGTAGCACCGTCCCCTGTCCCTGCCACGAGTCCTGGCTTGAGGTCAATACATTGAGATAAAAAGTGACCTTACAGTGAACTTGAATGCTCACACCGAGGAAAGGAACTTCAAAAGGCAGAAGAGAAACCAGAGAGGGGATGTATTTCTATTTTCTTCCCCAGAAGTGTCCTCGTTGTTGCTGAGGAGCTGGTGGCAGCCCGGGGTGTCCTGAGAAATGACAGGGGGTGACGAGCTGGGGCACAAACCATGGCTCTCCTCAGGTGGATGGTTGGCTACAAAAGCCCCCATGTGTGAGGAGCTGTTACTCCTTATTATTAGACTCCTGCCTCAATTAAACACATTTACATTTACATTTTCACTTCCAAAGATTTGGAAACCCATTCCCAGTTGCTGAGGAAAAGCTCTGGTAACCCACCAAAAAAAGCAGAGAGCAAGTCCCCTCCCTCACCCCTTTTTCCACCACAAATGCCTAAACAAGTGTGATAATCAGCAGCCAGTTAAGGTTGGGTGTTTAATCTCAATATCTATTTAATTGCCTGTGTTCCTTTTACCTTCCCTGACACAAGCAGCTGGCTGGAGGGAAAATGGGAAAGATTTTTCCTCCAGCTGCATTTTCAATGTGTGGGGACTGAAATTAATTTTTTTTTCCCTAAAAAGCTCTGGTTTTGCCTTTAAAGGAAACAGAAATGTTGGAAAATTCCAAGGCTTTTTATGTTGTGACTTTGGTGCATTGTCAAAAACGGAGAGCAAGGGGCTGGTGAAGGAGGTGTGAGGTGAGGTTTCCTCATCAAACTCCTGACACTTAATCACAGGGGTTTTCTGCCAGAGGAACCCAGAAAGTGGTTAACTATGGTCAGAAATGGTGAGTTCTGGCTGGGAGACCTTCTCCTCCCTGACCTCATCTGTCAAAGTAAAGGGTCTGATTGATGCCAGGGACTGAGAGAAACCCCCCAGCACTGAGTGCCAAGGGATATGAGGCTGAGCTCCATCACGAGTCCAACAAGACACAGATGTTGCAGGAAGTGTGGTGGGATCCTGCCACCATTTCCTTTGTCTTGTCCAAGGCCAGATTTCATTCAGTTTATGGACAATAAAACATGTTCTTCGCTTTCATGCCCTTCAGTGGATTGGATCAAGGATTTTAGTGGGGAAGCTCTTTCTGGGCTTGTTGGCTGGTGGGGGACTCCATGTCTTAACTCACTACAGGAGAAAAGTGAAGGTGATGATGATGATGAACATTTTACACAGTGATGAAAACCTTATGGAGAAGTATCTCCATATATTTTTAATTTTATTCAGCCACAGTGAAAGGCAGATTGCAGTTTCCAAACTGAAATTTTGAGTTTTTCTAGAAAAGTACTGGTGCCATTTTCACCCTTTTAAATTAATTTTTATTAATTTTTGAATTTTAAGTTTTAATATTTTCATATCAAACATAATTTTTTTCCCAGCTGCCTGGCGAGGCCATGCATGTACCCTACAGTCAGTGAGTTTGCACCTGTGGTTGTACAGGTGTTGAAATGCCAGGGAACGCTGTTTTCCTCTTCAAGTGGTGCTAGAAAACTTCCTCCTCGTGTAGCTTTTTTAAGTCATTCCATCACAAGGGCTTCATTTGGCTTTACTGGGGGCTGAGGGGTTCAGTAGAGTGATTGGTTTGTAGAGGACATCCCAGGAGGTCTAGGGGGCTTCTCCTAATGTGAGAAGGAGGAAAGGCATAACTTTAGGGGACGTTTTGTGTTACAGAAACACGGTTCTTCTGCACAGAGTTAAGTTCCCACTGAGTGAGTGTCCTGGCATCCCTGTGGATACACATCCCACGCTGTGCAGTGCTGGAGAGAACTCAGTGACCCTTTTTTGAGGGAAACTGTAAACATCAGCTTTGGCATAATAGATGTGGGCTGTAGTTCTAGGCTGCTGTGCCAAACTGGATTTTTCCTTTCTCAAATTAGAGGCTGAACGTGCTGCTTGAGACTCAGCAGGGGCAGGGAGAGGCTCCATCCCGAGCAGGTAAGGTGCTCCCAGGCACTTTGGAGTGGGACAGTATCTCCCTTCTCCTCACAGATCCTGTGCTGAGAGGAAACCACTCAGAATGTGGTCCATTTGTGGCAGTTTGTGTGGGGTGCTGGCTCTGCCCTGGCAGTCAGGGAGTGGTGCCTGCAGGCATCTGTATTCCTGCAAGAAACCGGGTGTGGATGTGGATCAAAGAGCTTGGAAAGAGCCTTTTCCTCCTCACACTCCGTGTAAGGGGATTTACTCTGTGGCTTGCTGAGATGTGTGCACATGCCATGTACCCTACCTGGACTTAAAAAAAAAGCCACGGAGTTACTCAATTTTCCATGAGGAGAGGAGAAAAGGGTGTTAAACTGGTGACACAATGAATGCTGCCCTGGCTGTGTGTGACTGAGCGCTGTGCTGGTGATGTGATCCAGCCACGGACATTCCTTAGCTGGAGTGCTCTGCGTGGATAACCAGCCCTTGTGTGGCTGGAGAGAGCAAATCAACAGGAAATAGGATCATTCTGCATCTGCTGCTCTAGCTTCAGTTTTTAAGGTTTTCTTTCAAGAGTTTGGCAAGATGAGTTGCATAAGGACAAGGTTTACTTTCTACTCACGCTAGCTTTCCCTTTGGACTTTCTGACTTTATGTAAGAGATTGTTTTGCCTCCAGCATGATTCAAGAGTGGCATTCTCGTGTTTAACAGTGAAAATGCTGGGAAGCTGTAAGAGAAAGGCTCCCTGCCTGCTGAGGAAATGGATACCAGATGCTGCCACCGGAACACTCAGTGACACGGGATCGAGCAGGTTCCTGCTCGTACCAGGAGCAGAAATACTCTGTTCTTAGTTGTTCAGGAATAGGGAAATCAAGAAACTTCTCACCCCCTCTCACTGCAGAGAGAAACAGAAAGCATAAAGAAATAGGGAAAAAAGGTGGGCAAGAAGCCAAGAGACATTTGTGAGCAAGGAGGGAAAGCAGAGAAAGAGCTGCTTGTGTCTGCAGATAGAAAGTGTTTGTAGGGGCTTCCCTGTTCATTTGGGAACATGAGCAGTGGTGTAGGGAGGAGCGAGCTGGAGTCTGAGACACACTGACCTTCGACATATGTCTATGAGGCACATGGGTCTTTTTTCATCCATGTTCCTTGCCCTGGTGGACCTCCAGCATCCACCTGGAGCTGGTCCAGGGAATCTGTTCCATAGGCGCAGAAGGAGCAAGTGCAGAAGTAGGTCATGGTGGCAGCAAGTTCCCTCTTTTGCTGCAGATTCTTGATGAATCCTAGAGAAACAGGGATTTCTGAACCTTCCTGGTGTGCTCCAGGCTAGTTTTCCTGATGTGATGGATGTGTATACAGGCTGCAGTGGGGGAAGGTACTGGGGGATGAGACACTTCAAGAGCTGGTGTGTCCCCTGTGAGAGGAAGACAGAGGATGAGGGGGAGATGATGGTTGCTGAAGTATGGAAGAGGAGGGAGAAGAGGGGTCAGGTGGAACACCACAGCCAGAAGGGGTGGTGTCCGTGGAAAAAGGCACCTTCCCACATTCTCTATCCAAAGCTTTTTGAGTCTGGTGTAGTCTGAGGCATTTTTTCCCCCTAAAACCTTGTCCAGATAACTTCTCTTCTGTATCCACTATATAAAAAGAGAGATACTCCCTCACCTGATTTCTAGGAAGCGAGCTTTTTGGCATCCTGAAGCTTCTGCCTTCTCTGATCATTTTGTGCTACTTGGCAGAGTGTGGCCCCAGAGAGGAGTTAACAAAAAAAAAAAAAAAAAAAAGTAGAAAACTTCTGACCCCATTACTGGTCTTTTCAGGTCTCTAGACTGGTTAATGCATGGCAGCTGCTGCTTTGTCTGCTTGCCTCGGTCCTCCGGGATGCCTGTGTCCTGCAGGCAACCTGACCATCAAAACCAGATGGGTGGGATGGGATAAACCATCACGGGACTTACCCAGTCTGAGCCTCAAGTGCCAGGGGCAATGGGCTGCTGGGAAAACACAGTCTCCCTGCTGAGAATGAGAAAAAGTGAGGGTTTTTTCATCACCCTTTTTGTAGTCTGTAATCTGGGCTATTCCCTGTCTGAGGCAGAGCTGGAGATGACAAAACCTTTTCCCAGTTGTCCCCTCAGACTGCGGCCTGTGGTTTGAGGGAAATGCCCCATGTGGAGAAACCTGCAGGCATCCATTCCAGGGGCACCCTGGCACGTCTGTCTGTCCAGCAAATTCCCACCTTTCCAAATAGTGTGGTGTGGCCGCAGGGATAACAGGGAAAGTAGTTTCCTTGTGGGATGACGGTGTGCTGACCACAGGGTGTGTGCACAAGTGGTTGCAGAGGTGCAGGATTCCCAATAGAGTCTTTGTTCCTCGTGTTGAGTTGTCCAGGTACCTCCACCCCCTGGGGCCACCAGGTACTTGGGCTGGTATTAGACCATCTCAATCTAAAAAACAACTACTGAGATGGGTTTTTCCTCATGGATACCTTCTCTTACTTTTCTGCCTCTGTTTCCTTTATGTTATTAAAACCATCTTCTTTGCATGTGATTTGTATCTCCTGAACAAATGATTGCACAGTAACCATTACCCAATTTCAGCAGAGTATCACATCAAAGAGGAAGAAATTGGAGAGATTTAAATTGTAAACTTCACCCAAAACATGATTTGAAAACAAAATGTCTTTCCTGATGGCTTTATTTGCATTTTCACAGGCTTCTTGTTGCTGGGGCTGTGGAGGGGGTGGCTGAGAAGCACCTGGGTGGGACGATGTTTGCCCACATGTGTAACATGGGAAACACTGAGACCCCTCAGGGGATGGGTGTTTTTGAACAAGGTTTCCTGGTTGGTTCAAGTTGCCCAGGAAGAACTGTGTAGGCTCAGAGAAGCACTAGAAATAGGGCAATGCATAAAACTTTGATATGTGGAAGAAAGTGAAGAAACCCATACGTGTGCCGGTTTTCACGAACCTGTTTCGCTCCTCTGCCATCCCTTGTCCAGAAAAGAGCCATTTATGAGCAAAATGTGGTGCCAGATGCCTTTTCCCCCCTGCTAGTATTCCAGACAAGCTTTAGAAACACCAAAACCCAGCTCAGACATCTATTTATATCCTCCAAAGTCTGGCATTTTCTTTGTGCTGTTCGTCCAAAGGGCTGCACCCACCGGCCCGTCTGGTCCAAGACGTGTAACAAAACCATAGAGCCACAAAGAACCTCAGTGTAAATGTAAGAAACTTAGTTACAAGCGTTGAGTGGCCTCACACATCTCTGCAAACTGTTTTGAGGCATGTTCTGGGCTAAATTGGGTTCCCTGCCCTCCCTGGCTCTGTGCTTGCAAACCCCTGGTTTCCCGACGCACTCACACCCTCTGTTCGGAAAAAAAAATTAAAATAATAATAATATAAATAAATAAAACACCCCCCTGCAGTGCCGAGGTGACTGCACAGACTCGGCAGCCGATAATGACAGGGGTTTGCTGGAGGGCTGTGCACGTCAGCAGGGCTCTCTGCCACACAGCCTCATCCTGCTCCGAGGCGCCGTTGGGAATCTCCGGCTCCAACTGCTCCACACTGCGGGACCCGCAGCACCGTCCGAGTCAGACGTGCTTGGGGAGTGGTGTCACGGAGCTCTGAAGTTTAACTGGAGCCTCTGATCCTAACCCTGTCCTCCCACAGCTTGCTGGCAGGGCTCGTGTCCCAGCAGGGATGTGGGCAGCCGAGGGAGCGAGGCCACGGAGGGAAGGAAGGCTCCTGGCATTGGAGAAATCCAGGGCTTTCCTGGTACCACCATCCTGGTGCCAACATCCATGCTCAGTGCTGGCCAGGCTGGTGCACGTTGGCCATGGCATGGGGAGTTACAGGAAGGGCACTGGGCAGCCATGGCAAAGCATCAGGGTGAATGTGCCAGCACGTTCCACCTCAAACCTTTGAAGGTTCCACCTTGAAACCCAACATTCCCACCCCGAAACCCAGTCAAGAAGCCATTACTGAAGTAATGGCTTGCTTAAATTGCTTACTGTCTTGCTTAAATTTTACATTGTCTTTCCCGACAAAATTGCAACTTTTATGCAGTTTTTCTCTGGGGAAAATCTTTGCAAAGGAAAAAGAAGTTTTAGATAACTCTCATGTAAGACTGAAAAGATGGAGTTCAATTTATTCATTCTTCATGGGTTTTTTTGTTTGTTTGTTTGTTTTCTGTGTGATGTGTTGGTGGAAGCAATTAAATTTTGTTTTTCTCATTCTTATGATCATATATATTTTAATACTCCCCTTTTACACCTAAGAGTTTCTCTTTGTCTCTTCAGCTGATCTGGTACATCACACACTGCTCAGGATGCATCATTGAGGTAAAAATAATAAAATACTGAAACATAAAACACAGCAACACTCATAATGCTTGTATTTATCGTGTCTCTTTGTTATTCTGAATTGGAAAGAGAAAAACATTGTATTTTCTCTGAAATGGGTGATCCCAGCACAGCAGAGCTGGCATGGGATGAGAGATGCCAAAAGTGTAACAGGGTGAACAGTAACTCTGCAATTTGACTTTCAGGATTTTCATTAGGCTAATGAAAAATCCCTTTTTAATAGTGTATGTTCCTGTGAGCAACATGAATGTTGCAGGTTGTGCTGCAGAGGGATGGAGAGTTTGGGGAATGTCCCAACGTGGAGGTGCTGACCGAGAATACGACAAAGGTCAGGAAGAGCTATGGTTAAAACCAGACTTAAACAAACCTGTGAAATAACTACCCAGAAGGCTGAATGTACAGTTGAAAGTTATCCCTTTGGTTATAACCTCCAGAGGCTCATACCAAGGGAAATGGCTTTAACTGGAGCAATATCCTGTGCTGTTCCCTCTGGGAGAAGGGGCTGACAAAGCAGAAGGGAGCTGTGGTGGATCAGCTGTGCCTCAGATGGAGGATTTTGAGAGGAAAAAACCCCTGAATTAGGCTCTTCTGAAAGGGCTGTGGAGGGTGTGTTGAGTTCCTCTTTGTTGCACCTGTCCACCCCCTGCATTTTGAACAGTTCACAACAGAACAACCCCAATGGGGTTTGGTGTGGAAAACTGACTTTTTGAGTTTTATCGCCCCCTCTAAAAATCTTCTAAGTAGTGTCACATCATCACGGGCTAAAGAAAATGCAAGAGCTATTTCCCTCCACCCATCCAGCTTTGTGTGGTGACATGGGGGTACCACTGGTGTGTAGGTCCTTGTGGGTTCATGAGGAATTCCAGTGTCACACCACACTATGAAGTGGAAGTTGAGGAACGAAGAGGAAATGAGTTTTGGGGGTTTACACTGCAGAGCAGTGCTAAGGCCAAGAGAGCAATCCTGGCTTTTGGGGGTTTGGGGAGTACGTGTACCCCTTGCCACATACCCCTGAACTCCATCCTGGCTTCTCCAGAATGCAGAACTGCTCCGGAAATGTTTCTGAGAAAGGTGTTCTTCATAACCACTTGTCGTAGGTTTGAAAAGAGATTTGGATTTTTTTCCCCCTCCATCTGTTCCTCCCGGGATGGGGCAGTCGGGGAGGGACGGGGGGAGCGGAGCCGCACGCGCTGGGCAGTGAGGGAGTGGGGGAAGTTTTTTTTCCCATGGGACACCTCATGGAGGACAACTGAGAGAGAGAGGGAGACCGACCCATCTCAGAGCGAGGTGTTCTGCCCCCGAGCCTGTGGCAAAAAGGACTCTTTCATTGCTGCTGCTGTGGGGGTGCGTGGCCACAAGCAGCTCTTGAGCTGCCGGGACAGCCCCACCTTCAGCCTTCTCCCCCTCCCCACCCCATCCTCTGGGTTGTCCTGGGTATCTTTCCCCCACCTGGGGAATTGGGACTTTGTTTTGTTTTCTTCTGAAAGTTTTTGATTGCACCATTTGTTGTTTATTCAGATTTTGTTAATAAAGAGCTGTTCTTTTCCACACTTCCACTTGAAGTTTCTTGGTTTCTAAGTTGTCATCTTGTTAAACTGTGACACCACTTCTCGGAACTTAGGCATGGGAGGCTTTTCCGTTGTTCTGGAAATTCACTTTTTTACAATAATCTCCAGAGGCTGGAGAACTTCATCCTTCTCTCTCTTTGCCTGAGCCTTTGTCCACGTGTCAGCAAGTGGCTGTTGGTGGAGGGCAGCAGAGCAGGCACATCATTTCTGGAGAAAACTCATTGAGGAATTTTTTTTTTTCAGTGACTCTCAGTTCTTGCAAATGTGTCCTTGGCCACATCCTCAGGAAGTGCCTCAAAAGTGGGAGTGTCACCCCTGCGGTCACAGAGAGGGGTGACAGTGACTGTGCTCATTCCGTGAGATCCAGCCCTGCTCCCAGGTGTGCACAGGGTTGGGTGAGGTGGGAGCGTGCACCGTCCTCTGTGAGCAGCCAGGAGAGCATGGGAAGGTTTTTCCTGCAAGAGGAAATGTGTGTGTGGGCAGGGAGGGGCCAGCGTGGCTCCTGATGGACCCTCCAGGCTGGATCTTGCACGAAGTTCATGTAGGAATAGGAAAAAAAATATTAGTTTTCAATAATATGCAATTGCCTGCAGCTGGAAGGTGCATTTGATTCCCTTGGCACATAAAAGAGAGAAAGATTCATATCCCCACTCCCAACTGAAAGGAAGAGTGACCTCCCAACAGCCCAGTGGAGCTTCTCAACACACAGCCCTCAGCTGTGGGTGTGTTGCCTTTTTGGGGGGTACCACAAACTCACACATGTGCAGGTTTGTTCTTGAAGAATCTCAAAACCTTGCATTATTTTAATGAGATAAAATCCCCATTTTCCAGCTTTACTCCTAATCCAGCAGCTATTTCACTAGGGGCAATCCAGGCTGGGCCTGGTCCTTGAGCTTCCTCTCTTTTCCATGCCCTTCAGCACCCAGTGCTGGTTTAGATTTATGTCTGACATAAATCAACATTAACATGTTGATTAAATGTCAAGTAACATTTTCCCTTTCCTTTCTGAACCCTACCTATCCAAAGTTGGATCATGCTGTCTTACACAGACCTTCATTTTCTGGCCAGCCCCCCACCTTCTGTACACAACCAGCTACCCAAATTTTCTAGCATCCTGTTTATTTTCCTGATTTCCAGGGTCATCATGATGTTTGTCTTGAATTTAGGTGAATCTAGCATCAAAGTAAAGTACAATATTTAGTAAATTCCTGAAGAATCATTTGATATTCCAGCTCGCCCCCTCTGCTTCTCCTTATGAAGCACAATTTTCATCCATTTTTTAAGTAATTCAAGTGTTTAGCTAAATAAGACTGTAAATATTTAAAGATGAGTATTCTGCTCAGCCTTGCCTTGCAGGTTTAAAGGTGAATTTGTTTCCTTAGCTCTTTCATGAAGCTAAACAAAACTTGAGCTTCAAAGTGTTTATTGCATTTCATTTTAAAAAAATTGCTGCTGAAATAGTGAATGAATGAGCAAAGGACTAATTTTTTTATGTTTTATGTGCTCAAAAGAGAATTTATTTTCCTGCTGATGCCTTTTTTTTTTTTGCTTGAGATGGATCTATAAGATGTTTGGGGGGTTAAAGCCCAAACACTGTTGGGCATGTACTGCACAGGTACTGGACTCTCCTTTACTGCAAATTCAGTCTGCCCAGTGCTGTCCTGCAGGGAACATAAAATAAGAGACATTATGAACTTCTTGTCAGCTGTACAAGCCAAAATCTTGATTCAGAGGGGAGACAGACCTCTTGAGTAAGTCTGGAGCCTTTCTTGGGTGGTTGTGTCTTACAGTGATGCCACAGCTGCGGACCCGCAATTTTTAGGAAGCTTCTGGATGTTTCAGAGGAATTTCCTGAAAGTGAAATTCCTGGGTGAAGCTCAAGGAAGGCAAGAAAAGGAGAGTGCAAAGGGCAGAGGAGGATGTGGCCAGATGAAGCCATGTGGCAGAGACACCAACCTCACAGATGGTACAGAAGAGTAGGAAAATACTCTGGCTGTCTGGGAGAGAAAAATGGCACATAGAAGAAAAATTTGGAAAATATTCCTCCTTTCTCTTGGCATGGAAAGAGCTGCCAACGTCTCTTCCAGTGCAGCTCAGCACATTCCTCTTGTCCTGGGTTTTTGCTCCCAGACCTTTGCTGTGGCTGCAGCCCCATCCCTCTGGGAGCAGAAGGCACCTCGGGGAGGGGAGCAGAAGGCCATGGCAAAGAGGGTGTGTGCAGAAACTCCTCCCTGTGCAACGTGGTGGGAAAAGGAGAGGGGCACACACACAACACACGGGAAAGAGGAATTTACGGAGGGAACAGTTGAGCTCTGGGGACCACCAGTGGAGATGGTAAAAGCTTCACTGGAAAGGCTGTCAGCAGCCCAACCTACCTTTGAGGGTGTTCAGAAATGCCCCAGAGGTCTCCTTTTCGTGAAGGATGACCCACCAGCCTCCAAGTTTCCACTGGTGCCTCAGTGCTGGAGGAGAACGAGCGTGGTCACCACTCTGCAGGGTTTCCTCCTGGGAAAGCCACTGCACACGGGATTTGTTGGGGTTCCTGCTAGAGCTACACTCCTCCATTCATCAAGAGGAGTTTTTCAAGCCCATGTTCAATCAGGATGATCAGGATGGAAGCTGCCAGCCTGTGACACCTGGAGCAGGTGAAAGATAAAGAAAACATGTTCCTACAGTGCTTCAAAGGCAGGTTGATTTTATGGAATATGAACCTGCTGGCTTGAACTTTTATGAGCCCGTTAGAAGCACAGGGTGAGTTCAGGCTGTGAGCACAAGTCAGCCAGTAAAACTGCCTGGGAGACTAAAACCCAGTAAATAATCCTGCAGCAAAGCTTATTATTAAGTTTGCTGTTCCCGGTGCTCTTTTTTTAAACATTTCTTAAATGGAAACACTTTGTTTCCTGAAAGTTTGTTTTCAGCTTAAGTGCAGTTCTTTGTCTGCTATTTCGTGATTTAGGCATTAGCATTGATGGATTTTAAGGTGGACCAAATAAAACTAAAAGTATGATGGTGGGTGAAGCAAATGCTTTTAGAAAAGAAAGATTTTGTAGGGCACTATAATAAGTAACACAGATGGGATATTTAAGTTAATAAAACCCAGATACTGAGGGGGATGGAAATACCTGTAAAAGCTGAATTTAACAGCTAATATAGGTGTTCACAGGTAATGTGTGTCAGGTGTGGGGTGGCCTCAGCTGGGGCCTTCCAACCCACAGCCCCAGGGCTCCATTTGGGCTCAGCCAGGGAGCTCCAGTCCTGGCTGGAGTGTGATCCCAGGTGTGCCAGTTGTTTGAGATCCAAAGTTCATGGTTTTCTGGGGAAATGGCTGGAGAAGAAAATAGGATTCTAAAGTCCAGCTGTGGTGGGGTACAGGGACCCTGTCAAACCCCTTCCCTGCACTGATGCCTGATTTCCTGAGTCATCTTCTAAAGTGGCTTCGTGGCAGACTCTTGGTGCTGGGTTGGGTGTTGACTGGTGGAGAGGGCCCCTGGCATTTGGGGTGCTTGGGATGTTGTGGCTGGGGGCTCCTGAGAAGGTCTGGCTCAGTTAGGGTGGGGAGGACACTGGTAAGAGTGAGCAGTGTCTGGAGAACTTTGATCACCAAAGGAAAATGGAGAAATGGGTTCATTCACACCCTGCTTTTGAAGTTTTCTGAACCTAGAATTTTTCAACGGATATGGAGGATCCTGAGTCCTGTAACTGTAGCCCTACTTCTCTAAGCTGTATTTTATGGACTTTGCTCTGTAGGCTCAGCTTTAAGTTGTGTTTTGTGGAGGACAGGCTTCTGGATTCCGAAGGAAAGAAGCACGTCCTCTAGTCTGGAAAAGTCTCTTGGAGGGATTAAGGGAATGAGCTGTTTCTTCCTGGCCATGGGCAATGGAGTGAAAAGATGTGGGTTTAATTTCCAGTAAGAAATTCCAGAGCCTTTCTCTGAGGAAAGCAAAACATGGGTCCAAGGGTGTGGAATCTCCACTGCTGGGGTTTTTCAGAATAGGTTGGACCAGCATCTGTCAAATTATTTGGGTCAAATTGATCGTGGCTTGGGGCAGCAGGAGGGACTATGTCGAGACTGCTTGGAGCTGAGCATCACTTAGGAAATGAGCTCCATTCCCTTTCCCTGTGTGTCTGGTTCCTCTCTTCCATCATGAAGGGTAGCTCTTGCCAGGTCTTTGCTCTCCTCCATGCATAAAAATGTGGCAGATTGTATCTGTTTTGGGGTTCTGTGCTGGGTTTTGTGTTTCATCTGTGCTTGTCCCCCATCAGAAACCATTTTCTTAGGTCCTATGGTAGGAAATTTCCCTGTGGTTGTGGCTACAATGGAATAAACCCCCTGGCTTCTAAATGCTGTTCTCAGTCTTTTAATTCAAAGTACCATGACTTTTTTAACCACTTGAACAAAATCATTGGAGTTCTTCATGTCTGTGGTTGTGTCCAGAAGGAGGGGATGCATTTCCTTGCCAGGAGCTTTCATAATCTCTATGTTTGCAGCCTCTGAGGGGTTGGAGTGTGATGGTATCACCAGTTCATGGACCACCATCAACTGCAGGCGTTAATTCTGTTGTTCAGCAGTGAAGTGATTTGTACTGCCGGTAATTTTGGTAGTTTGGGGGATGCCTCCAAAAGTAGGGAAGAGCTTACCATCCACCAGTGTTTCCCAGATCTCTCACAGGAATTCCACCAGACTTCTGTGTTTCAGTGGAAGGTGCCCATGGCAGAGGGTTGCAGTGAGTTGATTTTTAAGGTCCCTCCCAACCCAACCACCTTGTGATTCTGTGATTCTATAAAGAGGTGTGTGTCAGCCTCCTCTTGGGGCATCAAAACCAAGGATATATTGATATGCAGTGGTTTTAGTTTGCAGTGAAACAAACTGCTGTTTCTGATGGATGGATTACTATGTTAAATGCTGAAAAAGGGGTGCTTGATTTTACACTCACTGCAAGAGAAGAGATGAGTGCTCTTACTGTGTGTGGTGGTCACCCCTGAGTATGAGAATTACTCAGTTCATCTCTTTTCCAAGAAGCTCATCCTTGCCACAAAACATGAGATATAAGTAAATTCATGCTAGAGTAATAAATAAAATAAAAATAAAAAAAACCCCACACAACAAAACACCAAAAAACCTGTTGTGCTTTGACATGAAGAAAAAATTCCCTTCTCCCTTAAGTCTGGAGAAAAGGAGGCTCAGAGGGGACCTTCTCACTCTCTGCAACTCCCTGACAGGAGGGGGGAGCCGGGGGGGGTCGGGCTCTGCTCCCAGGGAACAAGGGACAGGAGGAGAGGGAACGGCCTCCAGCTGTGCCAGGGGAGGCTCAGGTTGGACAGGAGGAGGAATTTCCTCCTGGAAAGGATGGTCAGGCCTTGGCAGGGGCTGCCCAGGGAGGTTTGGAGTGCCCAGCCCTGGAGGTGTCCCAGGAAGGCCTGGCCGTGGCACTCAGTGCTCTGGGCTGGGGACAAGGTGGGCATCGGGCACAGGGGGGATCCATGGGCTGGGAGGGCTTTTCCAACCTCAGGGATTCTGGGATTCCCTCCCCCTTAGGTCAGCCATAAAGAGTCCTTGTGAGAACAGAAGGGGCAGAGAACCTTAGAGTCCCCAGCCTGGCCTCAGCATCTGTGTTGAGGGAATTACAAATATTTGGATGCTCACATGAGCTTTATAGATCTGAGCCCCTCCAGCTTAGCAGAAAACTGTTTTCTTAAGGGGACATTTACCTGAGAGAAAGTTGTTGCCCTTTTTGCCTTGTTTTTTCTCGCTATGGTCACCTGACTGTAAATTTTTATTAATTAAACTCCAAGATGCCCAGAGACCCTGGGAAGCTCTGCCGTGGCGTGTGAATTTGGGGAGGAGGTTACATTTAATTGATCCTAGTGGTGGGGATCAGTGGAAATGGAAAACCCATCCTGTGCTTTAGGGGAAACTTGGGGTTTTGTGAATTTGTGGCTTGTAGGGGTGACGTGAGAGGCTCCACACCCAGGGAGGGGGCACGGGGTGTTTTGGGAAGGCACAACAGGAATGTCCTACGTGCTCTGCTGCCTGTGCAGGAGCTCTGGGACTGCAACAGCATCACTCTGACAGGGGAGGCAACTGGGGCTGAGCAGTTTTAACCTACAGCTCACCCTTGTGTGTGTTTGTGTGTTCGTTTTGACGAGGGAAATGATACAACAGGGGTTCTCCCCTGCAGTCCTCCGGTGCTCTGCGGGCCAGCTGTGGGGACAACGAGTAGGAGAAATTTTCTCTTCAGCTGGAGGCATCCAGCCCTCGGCAGAGAGGCTGAGCTCTCTCAAACTCACCCTAGAAAGCCTGGTTTTTAGCCTGCATGCATTCTTTTAAGTGGAAAAAAGACATTACAAAGGAAAGAGGTGAGGAAAAGTCAGGAAAAAAAGCAAGTCGTTCGGAGCTTGAGGCTGTGGAAAAATGGAGGGAAAGGGAGAAGGAAAAAAATGACTTTGAAGAGGTACAGCTGGAAGCCTTGACATGAGTGTGCTTTGGTTTTGGCAGAGTTGTAATTTGAGCAAACAAGAGAGCTGGGAAAGTCAGACTAACCCTGAAGTTCGGCAGCGCAGCACCTTCCTGTGACTGCTTATTCTTTTTGTCAAAGCTGACCCAAGACAAGCTTTCTTCAGCTGACTTCCCTGCAAAACTGCCAGAACTGAGGTTTTCTGGCCATGGATAATTTCTTTTTTTTGGCTATGTGTATCATACTTAATTTTCCTTTCTTCCCCCTGGGAGGGAAGCAATGAAAGGATGTGAAATACAATACAGCTCTCAGCTGAACTGATGTTCCCAACATGGCTTTTAATGATTCACGCACAAGTAATTAATTTTATACAATTAACCCATTTACTTAATTATTCTGAGCAAAATTAGCGTGTGATTTTGCTGTCTGTTCACCAAAACAGTTTCCCAGCCAGATTCTTCTACGTGCCCAGATGAGAACTCGCAGCCATCGCCACCGGCCAGGTTTTGGCAGGCACACACTGAGCTCCTGAGTCAGCAGCCTTTTCAGTGCTGATGTGTTAAATAGAGACAAGAACCTACTGAAATGGATTTGATGTTTGTGTGGTTGTGCATTCACCCCAGCCACACCCTGGGGAGGGGTGGGAGCCGCTGAGTGCTTTCCCTTCGGTGCCCAGTGTGATCCATCCTGGATCTGACACGCGGCTCCGCTCCCCTGTGCTCGGTGTCATGACCTGCACTCAGCTTTCAACTAGTGGGGGAAACTGCTTCCTAGTGGCAGGGGTGTCCTCCAACCCAAAGATGCTGCTGGGTAGCTTTTTGGGGAAGGGGTAGGTGTAAGCCATGCCAAGAAGGGTTTTAATTCTGGTTTTCTCTGTATGGCACTGACAAGACTCAGCCTTTAGCAGGGAAAAAGCCACCCTCATTTTGTGCCTCTGCTCAACACCCCCGCTCTCCTCAGCAGAATTTCTTGCCATAATCATGACACTTGGCAGCAGCTCCCAAAGGAACTGAACTTCTCTGGCCCTTCTTCTCACTGGAGACTTGCTTTCACCTCCGCGGAGGCCTCCTACAAAGAAGGCAGTGGTTAAAATAAACAATAAGCTCTGGTGTCTTCTCAGTGCTTTATTAAATCAATTACACTAAAGAAACTCGATTTTATGATGAAGGAAAGTGATACCTCACGTCCCCTCAAGCAATGGCTGCAGGAGTGCCTGGCTAGGCTGGAGCACCGCTCGCACATCCAAGTGTCCATGAGATTAGGGTAAAACTCAGCCATCCTCTTCCATGGAAACTCTTTGAAAAAGACATTATCACATACAAACTGGAAATAATAAAACTTCCTCCTCTTCCCAAGCTGCTCCTCTTTCTTTTCATTTGAAAGAGGGTGAGCTGTGTGCTTGGTCATGGAGCCTCAAAGCCACGAGGCTCCCTGTGCTGGGTTTGCTTTGAGGGCAGTTCACTGAAATGAACCCTTTTCACTGCACAGTTAGAGTCAATAAATGCTATTTGGATTACTGAGATAATGAGGAGAACACTGAGCCCTTGGTCTTGAAAAGGACCTGCTCCTCCAGCAGCTTTTTTAGAGAAGAGTGGTAGTGAGTCCTGTGTGACCCAGCTCACACATTATAATGATTTTAACATGTGTCACAGTTCCAGAACTGAGCATATCATATGCTTCTTGAAGATCTTAATCTGGAGTCATTAAGACAGTCAACACTGCTGGAAATCAACCTCAGCTTGGTGCACGCTGGTGTAGAAAAGGGGAATTTGGAGTTTGCCTCAGAAACCTTCAGAATGAGTAATTCACCACTGGGAAGCAGCCTGTGGCACGAATGGAATCAGCACTGGATTCTGAACTGCCTATTCAGTGATGATGAAACGCCAACACGTGCATATGAGCACATCTCCTGCAGCCTTAGTGTTAAGAAGGGCAAGATTTCACAGGTTTGGGGTGAGATAATGGTTGGAGAGAATGAATTCAATCTAAATTTAACCATCTGAAAGAAAGTCTTGTCTAAACGAGGCTCATACCACACATCTTGAACATCTGTCTGCAAGTGGGATGACTCACCCCCTGAGCATATCCATCTCTTACCTGTGGACCAGAGATGGAGCCTGCAGGACCAAATTGTTTTAACTTCTGCACTGATAGGGTTGGGTGAGCTGAATCCCATCCAGAGTGTTTACTAAATGCATTTCTCCTGTGTTTGGGTATCTCTGAGTGAGTGCACACTGAGCACTGCAGCCACTTCTGCTGCCAGGAGCTGCTCTGAGAGCTTTGCAAAGCCCCTCTTAGAGCTGTGGTTACAGAGCTCCACTTTTCCTGCAGTTTAAGGCAGTCTGGAATAGCTAAGCTTGGTCCACTGAAACAAAGAGGTCTGTTTTGCCCCAGGGCTTGAATTCACTTCTTTTTCCACACAAAAATCCATCTCACTGTCTGGGGGGCTCCTCCTGGAGAGGAGCTCAGTGCTTTTAATTCCTGGCTGGTGGAAAGGTTGTGCTGCTTTTTGGCTCTCTGGTCACAGGACACGTAGGAGAGCAGCTGGTTTGGGATGGTTCTGTGTGAATCTGAGGGAAAAAAAGTAGAAAGGGACAGTAGGGAAAGTACACACTGAATATCTGTCATCTAGGGAATGCATCTGGGAAACAGGGATACAAACTTTTCTCATTTTCCATGTGGGCTGAAACACTGCAGTCAGGCATGGTAAAGCTCAGCTTCTCACTACTTGAGCCCTTCCTCTTTTGTGGGCTGAAGGGTGACTTTGTGGTGGGTTAAATTAGCTGTCTCTGCTCTCTACCGTTTAAATGGCTTTTTAATTAACTTTCTCTCTCTCAGGAGGAAATGCTGCTTGAGGCACACAGCAAACCCATGCTGCTGTGTGTGTAATGGTTTCTAGTGCAGATAAATAAATGGATTATTTATTATTAATAATGAATTAATTGCTAAATAATTATTTCTTGCTGCTCTGACCCCTCTTCATGCCAGCTGTGGCCAGCAGTGTCCCACTGCCAGTTTGGGATGATGCTCCTGTGGGAAGCTGTGGGAAGCTGTAGGAAGCTGGGGAAATCCCAGATGCATCTTATGCCCTCAGCTCTGTCCCATCCTATGGCTCTGCATTCCCAGCACGTGGCTTCACACCTCTGGCTGTGGGAGCTGCAGAAGTGGAGTCTGCAGCCACGGGCTTGGAATCAAAGTAGCATGAGGCTTTATGGGGAGAAATATGAAGTTTCAGCTGCTTTACTTGTGGTGGGGCTTTGAGAGGGAGGGAAGGTCCTTCTGCAACCCCACAGGCTGACAAAGGGACTGTCTCTTGTGACCCTGCAAGCCCCTGGGAGCTGGGAAGCAGAGCCCTCTAATCACCAACAAATGCATAAAACTGAACTTTGTAAGGTTGTTACAGCCTGTGATTATGTAGGAATTGTGTTTTTTATAGGGTTTGTGTTCTTAGACCCCAATTCTGAACCTGTCCAAGCAAAACAGCTTGTTTGTACAGCCCTGATCCAGACCAAGCAGCTGGTTGAAGCTTCTTGGGATAAAAAAGCTTCAAAAGTTGGAAGCTTCTTGCTTTTTTTTCCTTTTGTTTGTGTGCTTTTTTAAAGCAGGGTTGAGTGTGTTGTATTCCTCTGTCCTGGTTGCTACAGAAAATAAAATTAAAGTCTATTTCTGGACCTACCCAAATCAGCTCATTTTGTACCGAGTTGTTTTGGTTCACAATTATATTTAAACACTTGCTTCAGAATTAACCCCAAACCCACAAATAAAGCAAACTCCATAACTTGTACCTTCAGTACAAGCTCAGTGAAACAGGAACTCGAAGGGTATCAGTTTGAAACAGTAAAGTGCAATTTCAGCTCCCGACTTTCCTCTTCTGTGGATGTTATTGTGGTACTTAATTTGATGAGCAGTGAAAAATGGTTTCCTTCTTCTGGATGCTGCATATTTTGATGACCTTTTTTTTTTTTCTCCCTGGATTCTTATGTGTAAAGGTTAGGGTTGTCAGGCAACCCTAAAATGGCAAGTGATAGCTTGACCTCAGAGTTCTCTAGGAAATGAAGTTGATTTATTTATCTGAAGTTATAGCTGGAAATATTAAAGGTGAAATTGTGGATTTTTTTTTTAAAATACTTTTCCAAGTAGGCAAAATAATTGGAAATTTCATGTGTTGCTTATGGCTGTTTCAGCATCTGTCCTGCTCCTCTATCCTCCTTCATTTTACCCCTTGGTTTCACTGGCAAAATCACCCTCAGGAAACAGAAAAAACCAGCAATATGGTAGAAAATGGTGCTTTCATTAGAAAAAAAATAAACTTCCGTTTTGTAACAGGCCAGTCCTAAAACTATGAAAGGTAATGGATAATTTCTAGATGGATTTGACCTTTTTTTGCATTGCCCTGGTCATAGTCAGTCACTGCTGTTCCTAGATCACCCAAAAGCACCATCAGTATAATCTGTAATTCTCCTCCCTGCTGCAATTTTATTAGCACTCTGAAGCTGACTGAGACACCTGAAATAATTTGTCCCTAATTTTATAATTACTAATTTCCAGAGCATCCTAAAATCCCAGGAAGAGAAGAATAAGATCTCCTTCAGCCAGACACAGCACTGCCCAGGCTGCAAATTCAGGTTTTGACCTTGGCTTTTGGCATGGTTTGGCTCTACTGGGTTGATGTTATGTAAAATGTAAAATTGTCCATCAGTACAAAATATTTTTGACCAAGGTTACATTTATTTTTGGTCAGGTTTGCATTCATACAGCCTGTTAAATAAATACAGGTGAGAAGCTTAAGCTGCTCTGAGTTAAATAAGAAAAGGAACAGGTTGTAAAGGAGGTTGTAGTTCACATTGCTTTGCTTCTTCCCCATGACAGATTTCAGGTAATTTTAGTCAAAGAGAATTTTAACACCTGCAGGGTTATTTAATTTTTCATTTATTTTATTAAAATAAGTGCTGAGCACCAAAGCAAACCTCTCTGTGTCACTGTCTGAGGGCAGGCACATCTCAGTCCTCCGAGGAAGTTCAGTGCCTGTGGGCCAGACACAGGAAGAGATAGAGCAAGAGTTAATCAAGTGTCTCATTAATTAAAAAGCTCATTTTTTTTTCTGCTTGTTTCCTTGGGATTTTCCTTAGATTTCTTGGTGCTTTTTGACGTTTCCCTTAATGTAAAAGTTCTGGGTTGTGGTTTATGAAGTTTATATCTTCTGAGAGTAGTTGAAAAGAAACTACATCCTGCTTTCTCTTCTTTCTTCTCGGTTAAAGATACAAGTGAGGCTGTTACCAGCTGCTTTCTGGACTCTGCAGAGCTGTTCAACACAGATTTCCTATTGCAGGTCATGCAGCTTCCTCCTTTCTGGTTTTGGTTCTCCTTCAGCACCAGGCAGTTCTGGAAACAAACCCTTTTCCATGGCATATAAATATAAGAGTATCTTCAGGAATGGGACGTTCACTTTCAAATTTTGGAGGAAAAACTCAAAAAAATTTGGAAGACTCCTGTTGAAGAAAGAAGGAAGGCATCCATGATGCATCTCAACCAGAGAAATTCATGCTGAAGAAGGGAGGCATGATGTTAAGCTCCCCACACCCAAAATAATTCATGAAAAGATGTCATTTCTGGGGGACTCATGGCTAAAGCAGCCAGGGTTTTGGTGTAAACCTGCCCAGTTACCTGCCCTTGGGAGAGGGAGCCTCTGGGAATCCCAGTGACCAGAGTCTGTGGTTTTGGGAGAGCTGTCGTGGCAATGACTGGGAGGCTGGGAACCATCCTGCTTTCCAGTCTGACCAGTCAGGGTGTCCAGTTCTCAGAAAAGAGCTAGGAATGGACCAGTCAGGGTGCCCAGATCTCAGAAGAAACCAGTGTAGGTGGTTGAAAATAATCGTGTGGTCTCATTCCCATCGATGGCTTTCCAAGACCAGGGAGTTTGGAGCACCTGAAATTTTGCTGCAGGAAGCTCTGGATGACTTTGGACCACGAAGGCTTGTGACCAACCAGTATCTGTGTAGGTGTGAGTGGTGTTTCATCTCCCACAAGCCTCTTCTGTGCTTTCCCCACCCACACGACCTCGGGGTTTTGAGGCTCTGCCAGGCTGAGCCGCCCTTCCTAAATAACCTTTCCCACAGCCAGGTGAGAGCATTCAGGGCTGGGATCATCTGACCTCTCCCCACGTGCATTTGCAGCATGGAAGAAGCCATTGCCTGCATTTTGAGTCACTGGTTAAATCCAGCATGAGTTGAGCAACGTGGGACTGAGGAGGTGCAGCCAGGACAGCCCAGCAATCCTGTTGGGATTAGCAGGTGGATGATGGATGAATGTCTCAGAAGCACTGGAGTTTTTCCTTCAGCACACACTGCATGTGGGGTTTGTGAATCAAATCACATAATTAGAGAGGTCTTCAGGGTTTCATTGCTTTCGTTGCTCTTCTAGACCAGCTGTTGGGAAATTGGGTCGTGCTCCCTGATGTACATTGTGTTTTATTCCAGCATGGCTGGGAGATGTCAATACCTGCAAGTTGTCCAGGTCACTGGGGAATGGAGGGTGCAGGGTAAATCACAAGCTTGAGGTGGGTGTAACCACTACACCTGAGCATTTCACCCCCAAACGAACACTTTGGGTTCTCAGTCTCGTTGTGAAAAGTTACTGACAGTAAATTCCACCCCAAGCAGTTTGAGTCTGCAAATTACTTTACTACTTATATTGGGGGTTTTCCCTATGACTTTGGAATTGCCACATTTGCCCATGTTTCCATGTCTAAGCTTTATAATGAAGGACTGAATTGAAAAGATTTTTTTAAAAAATAATTATTAAACAGCAATTTAAGAGTGGGGATAATAGTCTTAGCTCCATAAATGCTGGCAGTGAGGAATAACTTCATTTCCAGCTGCTGAATGCAGAAGCACCAATGGAAGGAAGTTTTTTCTCTTCTCTGAGAGGGTGAGAATGAGTAGAAATAGGCTTGACCTGTGAGAGCACCTGTTTGAGGACCTGAGGCCACTTCAGAGGGACAGTGTCAGATGGAGACAACCCTGATTGCTGGTGGCATTGGAAAGTGCAGGTGACTTCATTCCTCCCCTGCTTCCAGCCCTGGAAGGAAGGTAAATGGTTGAGTCCAGGAGGTGTGAAAACCTGTGCTGCCCTTGTTGTGGGTGGTTGGCAATTCATTGGTCCTATTCAACAGCTTGAAGCCCAAATTTCTTTCATGTAGTGCTTCATAAATATGCAAATAGTCTTTAGATTTGGTTGGTTCATGTTCTCTAACTTTGAAACAGTTTGTACAAGGAGCTTGAAGCCAAACCGATGCAGAAACCCAAAGATCTAGGATCTTTCATTAGTTAAGTAACTTCCTTCCCCAGCCAGTCAGCAACAGGGAGCTGCAATTGGTTGAAATCCACATTTGGCTGTAAACTTCTGAGCCAAACACTTCATTAATGTTCTCAACGTGTTGTCTCTTGTTGATCTGTGTGTTTGTGTGCTCAGGTTGGAGGTTAAAATCCCATGTGTTAGAAATCACAGCAAGCAAACCTCTTCTCTACTATAAAAAAACCACATTGAGTCAACATATCACAGAATCCCAGACTGGTTTGTGTGTAAGAGATCTTAAAGCTCACCCAGTGCCACCCCCTGCCATGGGCAGGGACACCTTCCACCAGCCCAGGTTGCTCCAAGCCCCGTCCAACCTGGCCTTGGACACTTCCAGGGATCCAGGGGCAGCCACAGCTTCTCTGGGCAACCTGGGCCAGGGCCTCCCCACCCTCACAGTGAGGAATTCCTTCCCAATCTCCCATCTCTCCCTGCCCTCTGGCAGTGGGAAGCCATTCCCTGTGTGCTGTCCCTCCATCCCTTGTCCCCAGTCCCTCTGCAGCTCTCCTGGAGCCCCTTTAGGCCCTGGAAGGGGCTCCAAGGTCTCCCTGGAGCCTTCTCTTCTCCAGGTGAACCCCCCCAGCTCTCCCAGCCTGGCTCCAGAGTAGAGGGGCTCCAGCCAACTGATCACATATTTAGTTCATTTTAAAAAGTTCTCAAACTATTTTTTAGTCTGAATTTTACCAAAAGGCAACAACCTAGATACAGGCTAATCTTTATAGGGTTTGTAATATTCATTAGTCATCACCCTTACACTCCTTATTTTCACTTGCATGTAGACAACAAGATAACTTGCATTTTGCTTGAGAAAAACAATTTTTATCTCAGTGCAGAGAGGTTCTGGAAGGTCAGGATGACGAGGGTGGACCCAGATGCAGGGAAACCACGAGGAGCCCCATCTGAGCTGCAGCGGGAGAGGTGGATGTGGAAGGCTGTTGTGCATGTCCCATTGCTCATCCTGGTCTCCATTTGCAGGGAGACTAATTGAAAAGCCTTGTCTTGGGATTGAGAATTAGACCAATATTGGACATTTTCTCCCTGGACCTACAGAGTGTAACTTTTGTTTCAGAGTTCAGTCTCAGCGAATAAAGACCCTTATTAGAAAGGGACCTTTTTCTTACTGGAAAAAATTTGCATGAACTGCAGCAGTTCCCAACAATTATCCTCCACTTACCAGCAGTGGTTTTCCCCTCCTTCTTGTCAACGTTTCAGCTAAGGTGTATCTTCTCCCCCACCGCTGTATTTACAGGAAACTTCCAGGATTTGGGGGTTAAACTTGAGGATTACGACATCAATATCTTATATGGAGTTTTGTGGTGACAGTCACGCACGAGAATTTTTCTCCTATGAAAAATGCCTGTAAATTGGGGAAAAAAAGGGTGAAACTTCATGTTCCCAGCAAGGACTGCCCCTGTGGTGCCCATACAAGGAGATGAGCAAACACTGGTTGGAGTTCCCCGTTCCCAGTGGGAGAGGAAGAGGATCAGCACGTCTCTTCTTGAGGACTTTTCAAATGAGCCACTGCAAAAGGCTTCGTGTTGACTGACTTACGGAAAACACCACTTCAGATTTGGGAGATAATTCCCAAGTGTGGGAAATTTCCAGAGTGCATCCGGGGTCTCAGGGCAATGGCTGAGCCAGCTGTGGCTTGTCTCTGGGGTGACTGCCTGGGTGACAAACTCAGTGTTGCCAGAGATTTCTAACAAGCACCTTCCCCTCCTCCTCTGAACATGCTTTACCTTGGTGACCTCCCAAACACGAGGTAAAGGAGCTGTCTGGGGAAGTCTCACACACCAAATAACCCTTGTACTGTGTCTTGGTGTTCACTTTTCGAGGAAATATGTGATGGTTTCAACTTTAAGGGGTTTTAGGAGGCTGATCTGAGGATCTGGGCCAAAACCAGCCTCTCCAGGTGGGTCTTCCAGTGCACCATGTTAGTCCATTGCTTTTTCAGCCGGGATCCATCCAGGATGCCCCCTTGGAGGCCTCTTTGTCACTTAGATGAGGGTGTATGTCTATAACATAGATTATATGACAGCCTGGGTCAGTGAATCATAGAACCATCCTGAGCTGGAAAGGACCCATAAGGATTATCCAGTCCAACCCCTGGCCCTGCACAGACACCCCAACAATCCCACTCTGTCCCTCAAATCGTTGTCCAAACCCTCCTGGAGCTCTGGCAGCCTTGGGGCTGGGCCCACTGCCCTGGGGAGCCTGGTCAGTGCCAACCACCCTCTGGGGGAAGAACCTTTTCCTGAGATCCAACCTGATCCTGCCCTGACACAGCTCACCCAGAGCAAGGATCGGAGCTGCCCCTCAGGAGGAGCTGCAGCCCCTGCTGAGCTCTGCCCTCAGTCTCCTCTCCAGGCTGGTGGGTGTTGGTGCCAGTGCTGCTCCCAATGTCCAGCCTTCACTCTCTGTCCCACCATGCTGCTCCCTGCCCAGCTAAGCCTGAGAGCCCACGCTTCCTTCCCCACCCCCTGATGCCCCCACACAGCAGGTTAAAGGGTCAATGAGCTGTTTCCTCTCCTTGTTGGGAGTCAGAAAGGCTTGGAAAACCCAGCTGGCCCCGTGTGAGCGTGCAGGCCTGGAGCAGCCCTTGGCACAGGGTGATCGTGCGCTGGCAGCACGCACAAGGTTCTGGCATCCTACATCAGCCCCTTGGCTGGCTAAAAAAAGCCCTCTCAAGGAAATTTAGGGGTTCCCCTTTTTTCTAGTCACTGCCTGCACACAGCCAGTCTGTCCAGGAACTGTTTATATTTCCCCAAAATCCTAAAAAAGTTCCCTTTCTCTCCAGTTTGGTGAGAGCAGAGATGATGAATGGAGCTTCCATTCTTCTAAAATCCTGCTAGAATCTGCATCAGCCAGTTGATTTTGGGAAGCTTTCCCTTCCTGTCCCATAGTCCCAGAGACTGGAAATAGTCAGGTATTTGCTTTTGCTTCCCAGAACCTGCTGAATGGAGAGAACCTGTTACCTCTGTATAATGACAAACTATGGGATATAACACATGGGGAGGGCTGGGGGTCTTTAAACCCTGTCAGTTATTCAGTGATTTACTTTCAGAGGGCTGGTTGGCTCTTTTCTATCCAGATTCACAGTGGAGCATATTTAATCCCAACTTGCATTAAGAAACAGCAAAGATTTTCCTAATAAAACCACTGATTCTTTCTATATAATGTATTAGGAAAATTGAAGTGACACAGCCTTGGTCAACTATTAATGTATTTGTCAAGCATCAGCAGATACAGAGGTACAGAAAAGGCTCAAAAGGTTCAAATAACTTGTATTTCCCTTCACTGTCTGCTCTGGTAAAGGGGAAATAGTTTATTGCACTTTTACTGGTATGTAGAACTTGCTGTGCAAGTTTGGCATTAATGATATGAATAACTTGATTGAAATGCAGATACTAGGGAAGGAGAGCCTTTCATGCCTTGTGTCTTGCCTCTAGGAACAAACTTATCCACCAGCTTTACTGAATCATGGGAAGGGAGACATTTGGGGTTTAGGGACTCTTCTTTGTATCTTATCAAAAAACATTGAAAAGCAAAATAAGTGCAGCTGCTGGGTTCAGAACAGCATGTCCATCAACAAGAAAACCTTCTGGCACTTTATGGGAAGGACATGAGAGGAAGGGCAGGGTGAGGGGTATGATGCAAACCAGGTTCATTGAATAGCTTGTTATCTTGAGTAATTTGAGCTTGATAACAACCCCATGTGGGCTTGATACGACGGCTCGTGAGCCTTGGTGGGGATGGAATTGTTTCATCAAGTTCTGCTGCTCTGTCTGTTTGGAGCCCATGATCTTGATCAAGGGAGCTTTTCCTAGCAAAGAGAGAGGATGTGAGAGTTTCTGGACCTCAGTGACATTTTTGGGTGTAGTGTGGCCACAAAATACGTCTGCAGTGGGTGATGGAGCTCAGTGAGAGCAAACGCTCCTTTCAGCTCATGCTCCTCTCAGAAGAGCTGGGAGTTGTCCTGCCAAAACTTGTCTGTTGGTGCCGTTTTCCTCTTTTTCCTCAAAGCACAG
Organism: Corapipo altera; assembly: GCF_003945725.1. Taxonomy (NCBI): domain Eukaryota; kingdom Metazoa; phylum Chordata; class Aves; order Passeriformes; family Pipridae; genus Corapipo; species Corapipo altera. Next base: position 1,551,299 of record NW_020884974.1, read on the forward strand.
CACCAAGGAGGGCTGACCATCACCACCACGTGTGAAAGGAACAGCTGTGAGGTGAAGCAGACACTGCCTCTTTTCCAACACCTGTTGGAGCCAACCTGAAATGTCACTCTTTGGGACAGATTTCTCCAGGTTTTTGCTTCAAAAATGCCCGTGCTGCTGGCTGCTGTGGTGGATCATGAGCATACACACACTTTCTACATGGCTGCAGGAATCCAGACACTGCAGTTCCTTCCCCCTTGTGCTGCTGTCAGGGATCTATGTGCACGTGCCACTGAGCAGCATGGTATGCAGAGAATGTGAATTCCTCAAGCATTGTACCAAAATATTTATCTTTCTATCTGTCACAAAGCCAATGTCTATCATGAAATCATGAGGCTAAAGGAGCAGAGCAGCCTTGAAATTATCACAGGACTTAGGGAGATCAGGAAACTCCTAAGCTGTAGAACACAGCAGATCATAAAATGGGAACAATTCAGTGTAGCTGCCCTCAGCCAAAGCAAATGATCTCTCCCAGGTTTCATAGAATTGTTAAAGTTGGAAAAGCCTCTCAGATCATCAGATCCAACTGTTAACCCAGCACTGCCAAGGCCACCATTAACCCATATCCCCACATCTACACGGCTTTTAAATCCCTCCAGGGATGGTGACTCCACCACTGCCCTGGGCAACTGTGCCAGTGCCTGACCCCCAAGGGCTGCTCACGTGTGGTGTTGCCCCTGCCAAGGTAGATGAACCTTTTCAATGGCCAACGTGGGGCTGCTCTTTCTGCCCTCAGACACCAGGGGAATACTTTGGGTTGCAAATTCACTACTTCTTTTTCTCCGTGATCTTTGAAGGTTTCCCAGATCCCATTCCTGTACAAAGCTAGTAATAACAGAGGAAATGGGTGTCAGTGATCGGATCAGAGCTGTGACCTGCTGCAAAACAGGACCTGACCTTTACACAGCTATTTTTTTTTTCTCAACTGCACCGAAAATGGATGCCCAGTTAACACAACATTAATAACTGCGTGACCAGCAGCGGGTATTGCAGCATAACTTAACACTCTAAACAGTGACTGTGTTTGGTCCTGGGAAAAGGGCTGGAAATCCACGAAAACTGCTGTTTCATTGCTGGAGATGAAAGGATCGACCGTGCGTAACTCCGGGCTCAGTCACCGGTTGTGTAAGCGGGAGGAAGCCTGTCCACGCAATCAGCTCGATGGTCCCTCTAGATCTCATGGATCACATACCCTGCAGTGAAATGTCTTTGCATAAGTGCAGGAAGTCAGCTGTGTCAGAGGTCTGTGACACGCTGTGTGTGCCGGCTGGGGTTGGCACAAAGTGCCACTGCCCTGGCGCGGGGTCACAGAGTCACTGGGGCTGGACGTGACCTTGGGAGGTCCCTGCCCGGCCTCCTGCTCGAGGCAGGTCAGCTCTGGGGTCACACCGGGTCGCTCAGGGTGTGAACCAGCTGGGTGTTGAAAACCTCTGTGGGTGGAGATGGCAGGGCCCCCCTGGGCTTGTGAGCACGTGTGGCACGTTGGCCCTTCCTCCTGCCCAGAGCGAGCACTGAGGGCCGGTCACTGCCCTCCAAATCACCACGGTAATGCCCATTTCTCATGTCAATTCTTTGGCTCACAATCCTTGCTCAGACTGGGGAGCCTCAAATCCATTCGAGGTTTGGGCCTCAAATCTGTTGTTGTTCCTCAGCTTGTCTCTCAAGCAGAGTGAGTAGGTTCTGACAAAACTAAAACTACGTGCTGAAATGTTCTGTGGTGTGTCTGAACAGCAACATGAAACTCCCCCAGGATAATCCCAGAGTCCTGGTGAGTGCACTGGTGGTTGGTAGGAGAGGTGGGAAGCGTGTCAGGATCTGCTCTGTGCATGTGGGCTGTCCTCTCTGTGCCAGGCAACAGGACCTGTGGGCTGAATTTCTCCTTCTTGAGACAACACTTCTTTTTCCCTGGTTTTGTTTCCCAGCCCCTGCACAGATCCAGTTTGTTTTAGGGAGCTTGCATGTTCAGAGGCCGTAACTGCATTGCATTATTCCCGTTGTCCTTGTTAAAATATTAAAGGAAAAACACTGGAATTAAATAATTTTTTCCCCTTGCCCCAGGCAGGACGTAAAAGAAAACAGATTCTCTAAGATCACGGATGGCCACAGCAATTTTATTTAAACTTTTTTATGGCCAGTGGTTTTATTGTCATCAGTGACTGGACAAGGGATAAAATGAAATCCACCTGTTTTCCCCTCCGGTTGTGGAATTATTATGTATGAAAAACATTTTTTATGCACATTATAAACAAAACTGGAGTGATTTACACTTGCTACTGTAACAGGAAGTGTTACAGAGTAAAATGCATTGCAAAAGACCCATGCAATGTCTGAAGGCAATGAAATTAAAGTAAAATTCATTCTTCTGACTGCAACTTTTTTCAGTGCTGTCATTGCTTAAGCAAATTGTGAAAGAGTTGAAGTTTCTACTGTTTGAATCCTTTTTTAAAATCAACTAAATGGCTTGAACTAGGTATTTAAAATTGGACAGCTAAGACTGTATTTTCTTTAAATTAGTTTATTTAAATTTCTTTAGATTAGTCTATTTGAATTGGAGTAATATTTAAGGAAGACTGCTGGGCAGCTTTCCTAATGTGGATGTTTCAGAGTTCTTGGAGTGTTGCCACTGAGAATGTGTTTATCAGCACAGTTGTAAGATGAATGGATTTTTTAAAAGCTGGGAAAAGTTTCAGATCCACCTGAAAAGCATTTTTTCAGGTTTGATGTCAGCATAACTGATTGAAACACTTTAGACTTGAAACCTAATTTTAATCTTAGGACTTTTTCTTCTTTAAAAAGGAGCAGGTTTCTCAGTGGCTCACTTCCACTGAAACCCAGCAGGCACTGAGTGCTGAAGGTAGGGACGAGTTAATGTTCATGAAGGATTTTAGCTGAAGATATTTGACGTGAATTCTGGACCTGGACAGCAACAACTTGAACATCAGTCAGTATAAATTCACCTCTGAAGTGCAATCTGAGCCTACTTTGGAGCCATGAGGTTATTCATGGATGGATCCCTGACCTGTGCAAACCAGTTGACCTGCTCTGCAGCAGGAGAGAGCTGGGGGTCAAGGACTGATTGTTCTCCTCTCTCTTCCCATCTCGTGCTGCCACTGGAGGACAGGTATTCCCAGGATCAACCTGGGCAGGTTCAGTTTTCAGGGCCATGAGTGAAATGTTTCCCCCATCCAAGGTCAGGCCACCCGTGCTGGGGCCAGTTGTGACAGGGTGCAGCCACATGGACCACACATGGTGACAACTGTGGAGAAATCTGGCAGTCCATGATCTTCCAGAGATGATGAACTGGTCCTGAAAGGACACCAGACAGAGTCTCAGAACCAGTGGATGCCACCCATCAGGTCCCATGGACTTGTACTGGGGCAGATTCCTCAAGGGACCCTGACTTGATTCTCTCCCACCACTGGTAGATTCTCTCCTCCTTGAACCCCATCTCTAAGCTCAGGAGCCTGGGAGAGCTTCCTGGAGAACAGTGAGGCAAAGGAGTCATTGAATACCTCATTCCCACCTCTATCACCAGTCACTAAATCATCCTCCACCCTCTGCCACGGGCACACATTTTCCTTGTCCAGCTTTTTACCGCCCATGTAGGTGTAGGAACTCTTCTCACTGCCCTTGGCATCCCCAGCAAGCGTCAGCCTGAGGTGAGCTGGGGCCTTCCTGCTGCCACCCCTGCACGCCTGGGCCACGTGTCCAAGTTTCCCCCTTTGCAGACTGTCCCTTCTCCCACCTCTGTGTGCTGCCTCCTCGGGCTGGAGCTCAGCTCAGACAAGGCTGCCGTGGATTATCAATTCCCAACCCACACTTCCTATTTTTGTGAGAACTTGCTTTCAGTTTTGAAGACAAAAAAACATCTCAAGGAAGAGAATTCCTTCTCTCTTTAAACCTAAAAGCACATTGTGACACTTGAATTTCTGCTTTCTTGCTGTGCTGGGGAAGCAGCGTGTCGCCAGCTTCTTACCTGGCTATTAACCCTGTCAAATAATCAAGATGATATCAGGATGAGAGTCTGCTTGTAAGTGGTGCTAATGAACCATGAGTTGCCAGGAGAGAGTATTTAGAGCTGCCATGAATGTTTATAGAAGTGAAGAAGCCTCAGAACCTTTGCTTACATGTGAAAAAAAGTTTTTAGAAGTGTTTATTCTAGAAGGTAGAGTTTAACTCTGATATGATTACATGATGCTGTTGATATTTTACAGGCCTGGGCAGATCCCTGGACATTTTTTTTAGGGCCAAGGTGACCTTTACATGCCGTGTTTAATGGCAAATTAGAGAAAAAGAGTCATTATTTGCATACATGGTATAATGGATTAATCCATGTTTACATGCTTATCCTATGAGTCACTCAGCAAACACCAAAACCTTGGGAGAAGAGAAGATATTAGTCCATGGCTTCACAAAGTTCCTTTTCAAAGTAACTCTGAAAACTTTGTTCTACTACTGGATATGTGATAGTTTTATTTCCATTGTATGGAAAGAAGGTATGGGCAAGAAGGATGTGTTTGAGCATCCAACAGATTAAAGGATTAAAGGATTTTCTGTATTTTGTTACCTTCCCTCTCAGGGGGAGTGAGTTCCTATAAATATTTGATTTTGGTTCCTAGAGTTTTTGAGTATGTGGTGCTTGGACTGATGATTCGTATGTTTTCATATACTTCTAGGCACGTATTTGTTTGCTTCTCAGATCCAGAGAATTGAACTTATTCCCATGTGCACAGTTAGCCATGTAAATATTGGAATTAGGACGTTTCCATTTACCCATCACTATATGTTAGGGCTATTAGAGGATGGCTCAGGATCTCTGAAAAATTGAAATGTATTCTAGTGAGGAGATCTGTGAGATACAGATACTGTGTAATGTCAAATTGTGTGTAAAAATATACAGTGTCTTGATCAATGTTAGAACAGCTCCCTAAATCTTGACTTTTGACAAGGGCATGAGGTGCCAGGACACAGAATGCCTTCCCACAGCCAGAGGACAGGGTTAGATGGGATATTGGGAAGGAATTCTTCCCTGTGAGGGTGGGGAGGCCCTGGCACAGGTTGCCCAGAGAAGCTGTGGCTGCCTCTGGATCCCTGGGAGTGTCCAAGGCCAGGTTGGACGGGGCTTGGAGCAACCTGGGCTGGTGGAAGGTGTCCCTGCCCATGGCAGGGGGTTGGTAGGTGATCTTCAAAGTTCCTTCCAACCCAAACCACTGTGGGATTCTATGATTTGTCCTTGTGAGTTGTAGGGAAACACATGAATATGAATAGAAATTTAAATTAAGTCATATTTTGGTAGCAAGTCTTGTTATGAGAGAGTGTAGAGTTGCATCACTGCTACATGACCAGAGCCACAAGAAGATGAATCCCGTCTTTCCACTGATCCCAGCCACTATTATTTCTTATTATTCCTGAAATTTCTGAAAGCACTCATTACAGAATTTCTACTCTAGGGGAAATCTTGAAAACCTATTTTTCCTTGAATTGCAACAAACCCAGGACGAAAACAAGTTGAAAATGTTGAAATTCCCTGCCAATTGTGTCATATGTGACAATCTTTTCTCTTGGCCCTACAACAGGACTGAGTCAATAGTGTGGTCCTGTGACAACAACAGAAAGACAATAGCAAGTGATGTGAAAGATCCTCCTTCTCTGTTGTTGTGAGTGTGTGTGGAGGGGTGTTGGCCATTCTTCCCTCTCAGAAGCTCGTAATTGGTTTCAAAGCTTTTCTTGATTTCATGCCCTCGATGGAGATGACTCAGATGAGAATGTTTCCGAAATTTCCCTTGGCAGGTTATTGCACAGTTTACAGTCTATCACCATGAACAATGCTTTTGTGAACATGCTAAACCCTTAAAAATATGTATTTGTGAAAGTTCTGTGTGAGCTCATGCGTGAGCTAATGTGGGTTCTGTAACAGCTCGGTGGCATAAAATGGAATTTCCTTGGAGTGTGGTCTTGTCCCCCAGGGAGGAGCTGTTTGCAAAGAAGTAGACAAGTGTCCTTCCAGAATAAAACCCCTGCACAGCACTGGTGTGGAGATGATGTCAGCTCTTGCTTCTCTGCCCTGAAAACAGCTTTTAGGAGACCAGAATAGCTGATGCTGCAGATTTGGAGGTTCTTTATCTATGGCAACAATTCTTATTTGTAGGATTTTTCCTGTGTCCCCAGCCCAGGGCTGATGTTTTGCTGTAACTCGTGTGGCCTCCATAGTATAGGGGTGACCATACTGACTTGCATCTGTTTATTTTTAGTAATCAATGAATGGCCCTTCTTCCATTAATCTCACTAATTATTACATCTATTTATACTTCAGGCTTTGCCATTATACCATGGCAATGTGTTGTGCAGCTTTACAAGTGGTGTGGGAAACGTCATCCTTTTGTTTCAAAATTGCGTCAGATCATTGGAACAGGTCTCAAGTTGGGTAGTGAGAAGCAGTGACTGCTCCAGTGCTGGTCACCTCCCAAATGCCACCTGGTCATACCTGTGTCATGGATGAAGCTCTGGGTAACCTGGGCTGAACCCAGAGCTGACCTGCTTTAAACTGGAGGTTGGACCAGAGAGCTCCTGAGATCCCTTCTGGCTTGAGTTTTCCTATGAGCCTGTTTCTCCCACCAGCTCTCCTCCAAGCAGTATATAATATAATAATATATTAAATATAATATAATGCAATATAATTTAATTAATATATCCAAGTGTCTCAGGTGCTGGTGTTACTTTGCCCATGGTACGTGTCTTCCACGCAGTCAATCTCTGCAGGTTGATCAGCAGCCAACCTTGGTGTCCTCAGGTGACAACCTGAGTTTTGCTGTTGTATTTCTGTCAGGCACACGAGGCAAAATTGCTCATGAAGGGAAATTCTGTTGCCCAAACTTTGCTCTGAAGGATTGTCCTGTCCTCAGAGCATTTGTTCACGTGGACAGCGCTCATGTAGACAACTCACCTGGAGAACTGCACAGACATAGACCATGTCATGGTGCCTGGAAGTAAATTACTTCAGGTCTCCAGCGGCTTCTCCTGATGATCTACCAAAGGAATTTTTCCCCCTCTATCATCATTTTCAAAGCCAGTCCTTGGTATTTTATTTACAGATTTAAGCTTGTGGAGAAGCAATTATAGATTATTCCATTTCAGCATATGGGATGACCACACAGACACCACACTAATACCAATGAAACCAGGTTTCCCAACAGGAATGAGAGCAGGAATATTTGAATGGGTTTCAGACTCTAGATCCAGACTTGCCTCATCCTGCTAAGCTTGCTTACGCACACCTAAGCTGTCTGCTGGCCAGACCTGGTGTCCATTTCTGGTAAAAGAGAGAGATTTGGGACTGATGATTCAGAGCAGGCAGATAAACCAGTTGTGAGGTTGAAGTGTCTTTTAATTCAGACTATTAATATACGCAAAGCATAGGAACGAAACGGGTCAGGAGCAGTGGGTTACATTTACATACGCAATGTAATTACATTCTATGTGTAATCCACTATGCTACAGCCTTCAAAGAACTTCCAGGTGTCGTTGTTAGAAGTCTTTTGGTGCTCGTCTGAATTTCAGCATAGTTTGTAATGTGTACAAACCCTTTATGAGCATTGCTGTACTTCTCATTTAGGGAAGAGTGTTTCAGGTGGGGGTGATAATGGGTGAAAGTGAGATAGACAGATGACAGGAAGCCAGGCAGCTGCGATGAGTTCAGGTCACGAAAGGCTTTCTTTTTCTTGAATTGAAGGAAACCCTCCAGTTTTCAGTCCCAGCCGGGTGTGCGGGTGCTGCGCCAGCGCCGCGTCTCACCGAGCAGAGCAAATGGAAAACCCATCAGTCTGCGCCGCTGCACTTCGCAGGAAGTCACACTTCTTTGCCAAACATCTCCAGATGATGTCAGAGTCCAAGAATTAAAAAAAAAAAAAAGCATTACTGCTGCTCCCAAATGCTGGAACCAGCGTGGTGTTACGCCACTGCTCAGGAGCTGGACAGAGGGACATGGCTGTGAAAAGCTTTTCAAGTGTCATGGTACAACTCCAAGCCTTTGCCAAAGCCTTCCTAGTCCTCACTTTGCAGTGTTTTGGCTGTAAACCAGAGTATTTCACTTTATTAGGATTCTTTCAGTTCTTCTGGCTTGAAATTATGTGATTACACTCTTTTTTATTCTCCCCATAAAATGTTTCACTCTGGGTAGTTTCTTCCTGCTTGAATGACAGCATTAATGCCTGAGAGGACAGAAGCAGTTTCTGACTTCATAATTTTTATCTTTTTTGGTTATTCTAGACATTCAAATCCCTCTAAAAGCCAGGAAAGCTGCAATTCGATATTATGTAGAATCAGAGAATCGCAGAATATCCTGAGTTGGAAGGGACCCAAAAGGCTCATTGCAGTCCACTTTTGATATAATTCAATGCAATGAAATTTTCATCTTACTGTCTCTACCAAGTGCCCCAATCCATATTTCTCCCTCCTCTGCTTTAGTTAAGTCATAAATGATTTAGGTAGCCATAGGAATCTTTACAATTTCAGACAATTTAGGAAGATTTTCCACAAATCAAAGGGCTTTAGACATCCAAGATGCTCTGAATCATCCTCTGTAGCTGCACAGCCCTGTCCACTGACTACACTGGGGAGAAAAGGTTCTTTTTGGTCTTCTGAGTCACAACTCAGTTGTATTCACAAAGGAGCTGGAGGAGGATCAGACAGAAGGTGGACCGTGGGTTTGCCTCCTTCCTTGGGGGGAAAAAATTCCTGGGATTTGTCAAAAGGAGTCCTGCTGGCCCTGACAGCCTGTGGGAGGTCAGCAGCCAGCAGCACAGAGCGTCCCAAAACTGGGCTCCCAACACAAACTCTTTATCTCATGGGATGTGGCCTCTTAACCAGTAGATACTCGCAGCTGATCAGTGCAACTTAAGGATGGACAAGCTATTTCAGACCTTCCAGTACATTCCCATCTCCCGTGGTGGTGCCTGAGGAAGAGCAGCACAAACAATTTTCCCCCAGCTTGGTGTGGCTTCCCACCAGCAAACCTGTAATTAATTTTTCCATGTACTTCTGCAAACTCCCATTTAACATTTTCAGCTTCTTCTACCCAGAAGGTAAAAAACATCTCCTACCAACCTCCACAAACCTCTTCCTAACCCTCAGAGTCCCCTTACGTCCTGTCTTGGGGCACAGTGGCTCCAAAGCCATGGGTTTTCTCACATGTCTCTTCTAGCCTGTCTCCCTCAGCTGCTTTGCTCCTGCTGATGGAGACGGGGAGGTCCCGGTCCCCAGCGGGACGAAGGGCTCTTCCAGATGTTCTCTGCAGCTGGAAAATCTGTTGTGCTCATAGGAAAGTGACTGCAATGCTTGGGGCCCCTCACGTGGTTTTTATCTGAAGGAGATTTGGTAATCTGTGACACAAACACATCTGTTACAGAAGTAAGTTGGCTTTGAATCCTTTGGCAGCCTTGGTGGGCTCAGAGCAGAGCGAGTCCCACACACTCGGCACTCCAGGAGGAAATGGCTCTGTGGGGCAGTGCAGGCACCTCCAGGATTCAAAAAACTGTTTAATACATATAATCTAGGGTGTTTGTGTCCCCCACTGTTGAGAGAGGCACTCCTAAATTGTTTCCTCATGGTCCTATTGGTCCAACTCTCCCGATCAAAGCTCAGCCAACATATTCTGGGCAGGAATGTCTTTGGTAGAGGGATCAGGACCAAGGGCTCTTCCTGGAAAGGAGCAGGAGAAGCCAGCACAAGGCAGTGCAGGGCTGGAAGGCAGAGGGGTGGAGGAGGCAGCGCCAGGGGATCCCACTGACCCGTGGGGCCTCCTCGGACGCAGCTGGAGGGTCACGTCATCCCTGCCTCCGGATGGGCCTGATGTCTTTGCACAGCTGGGAGTCTGCACTGGTTCTTCCCTTCCCAGACCCTTTCCCTTCCTCCATTTCTATTCTTCCTTTGCTCTCACCATCTTATTTTCTCCTCTTCCTATGCTGTCTCTTCTTCACTCCCTTTCTGCTCTTCCCCCCATTACCCCATCACATCCCCTTGACTCTGCCTCCAGGGGATATTTTTTTTCCTGCACAAGGAAGTCTGTCAGCTGGCTCTGTTTCTCTGCTGAGTTGTGTCTTCCTGAAAAGGAAGCCCTTCACATGATGGTCTGTGTAATTGATTTTAATTTCTGGACCACAAAAGCTGCTCCTTTTGGAGGCCTCTGGGCACCACAAACATCAGTAGCAATAATTAATGGAGCACTGACGACATGAGGCTGATGTTTGGGAGCATTAAGGGAAGGCTGTGAGATGTTCCTGCTGCAGTTGCGGAAGCACTGACCACTTCAGGCTGGTGGAAACTCCCAGGAGTTACCCAGTAACACACAACAAGGCACAGGGGGCTTAAATGTGGAAGGAGTCTGTGCATAAGTGAGTTTAATGAACAATAACCTTGGGTGGAAGTAGAGATATTAGTCCAGGTCCTTGCAAGGTCTGTCCAATGGCCCATGGCCAAAGTTAGTACTAGACAAGGCCTTAAGGATTCCAGGTTGCTTTTCCATGCAGCAATGTCTATCAAAATATATCTGTTGGCAGACTGAGATGTACAAGCCCACAAGGCAACACCCCTTCCCAGGTCTTTCTTCCAAAACATCCACACCTGAGAAGACGCATTTCTGGGTTTCCTCCAGCACACTGTGGTGATGCCTTGATGCCCCACCAGGGGAACTCGTGGCACTCTTCAAAAGGCAAGAGGTCAATGCTGGTCAATGCAGGCTTGTGTCTGCTCTGCACAGACTTCATAGGAAACTTCTCCATGTCTCTGTGCCTGCAGAGAGCTCTGCTAGAGGAGAGGGGAGGGAGGAGACACAGGGAAATGGCAGCAGGGAGCTCTTCCACCCGCATCCAGGAGGTGCCTCCCTCCTCCAGGCTCCTGGAGCAGCAGTCAAATCCCAAAGCACTTCATTTAAACCTGCAGACCGTCAGTCTTGCTGCAGTGACACCTGAGATCAGCCCCACTGACATCAGGCAGCAGCAGGGCTCTTACTTCTGTTCTCCCCATCTTCCCTGGTGTCCATGTGCCCAGGGGTGACATTCTTAACTCGGTGTCCTTTACAGGTGTCCTTTGAGAGGTGGATAGAAGGGCTCAGGGATGTCCTTACACTTTGGACGTGCTCTGAAGTGACCCTCCTACACATGTTGTAACACCACACTGCTCCCACCACCCACAGCTCCGTGGTGGAAACCCCAAGGACCGTGGCACCACACAAAGGATTGGGGTTCTAGTTTTACATTCCCAAGTGTGGCATAACTCTGAGATCACTTCAGACCATGCAGGCAGGCCAGGGCTCCATCTTCTGTCAACTGTCCTGTTCCCTGCACGGGAAACACTCTGTGACCGAACTTTGCTTGGTGACTCCGTGGTTTGGGTCCATAATTGGCTGGACCCACCAGCATTCCAGTGCTCTGTCTTGCATCAGCCTCTGGGAACAAGAGAGAGGAGGGAGATGTGATTCCATGGCTATGTTTGCCTCCTCTCCCCCTGCTCCCGTGCGCCGGGAAGTGTGTCAGATCCACCACGTGTGGCTGAGACGGGTCAGGTGTGAACGGGGCATGGGTTGGTGGCTCTGTCGTCACACACCTACGTAAGACAGGCCGACGTAAGAGTCTAGAACAAACAAATAGGTGTTTTTTCCCCCAGCCAATTTAAATAAATGTTTTGCTTCCCAGAGGCGCTTTTGCTGTGCTGCAGCATGACTTTTTGTGCTTGATAATGGCTCTACTTTGCATAGAGAGGGAATTTTAAAAGCTTTCTCCTTGCCCTTGAGGGAAACATTAAACATCTTTAGACTTTCATTAGGCTTTTATACCTCAGACAACTTATACATACTATTTTAAACAGCTTTTTTTTTCTTTTTTCTGAGATAGTTGAAGTAACATCATCCAAGCTGTGCCAACGTGTTTTGGCCAGGGTGCTTCCTTCTAGATCATGGTGGCCCTGGGAGTACAGAGTCCAGACAGTGCTTTCTCAACCAGCTGGCCCCCATAACTCCATCACAGGCTCTCCTTGTACAACATTCAGATTCCTTCTGTGGCCAAAACGTTTCCCTGATCTCTCGCAGGACCAGAGGGAAGCTCTGCTCGGCTCCGGGCTCCACTTTTTGGCACTTATGTTCAAAGGCAGGTTTGCCCACGGGAGGTGGGAGAGCTGCTTTGGCAACCTGCAGAATTCCCCTGCTCCCTTCCATCCTCCAGCGGGTCGGGAAGGGCAGGAAAGGGAGAGGCAAGCCAGGATACAGCAGGTGGGTCTTGAAGACCTGCAGGATGGGCTGACTCCTTCTGGGAAGGAAAGGCTCCAGATGTGAATATTGGCATGAGAAAAGCCAGTCTGGTCACCAGAAGAATAAAGGCCATGTTTGGCTGCTTGCCTGCTGCCTTCTGGACCTGGTTAGCAACTAAATGTGTTATAATTTTGAGGGTGGAGAGATTGCAAGAGGTTCATCAATAACCAGAGACTCTCTAAAGCATTTCAGCAAGGGACAAGCAGTTCATGCTTGTGTCTCATCTATAATTATATTGTCTCATTACCTTTCTGATCCAAAATTGGTGTTCAGGCTGAGCTCTATATTTTGCACTTCCAGGAAAGCTCCTTTTGCAGACAAATTCCTTTCTGAGAAGTACGAGCCCGATTATGAAGTGCCAAAACCTTTCCATGGACTAGTGGTAGGCAGGAAAAGAACCATCATCCTACAAAAATTCTCCCATTTTATGGTGGAAGAGAAGTGGAAACTTAAGAGTTGTGGGTATTTTTTAAATGAAAGGAAGGAATTGGTGGGGAAAGAGTGACTGTGCAACAGTGTTTATTGGAAGTTAATGTACTTACCTGGAGGATTGAGGCATTGCAAAAGCTTATCCCAAGCACTTGTCCAAGAGTCTCCATGAGAGGTTAAACCTCTCCTCTATCTGTCAGATGGCTGGGAAGGGGAAGGTCTCAGCTGTGTTTTGATCAAGACATTCCTTGTTAGACCTGAGAAATTCTTCCCAAGGACAGTTAAGTTGAACTTGGCTTGTTTCCATGAAAGTATCACATTCCAACAAAAGACAGATTTGTCCAAAAATTTCCATGGGCTCAAGCTGAGACATTTCCTTGCTTCCCAGGATACAAGAGAGGTGAAAACAAACTCATGTGTCTTCCAGTTCTGACTGGACGTGGCTCCTCACGTCCACTCCTTACTCACCACGAGTCCACTCCGTGTGCGTAATATTATGAAGAAAAATAAACTTGCCCTTAAAGATGCTTTTGTGGGAGATCAGGAAAGGTCCAGGTCCCAGCTTGAAAAGGTTACAAATGAGTTCCTGCAGCTCTGGCCGTGGCCCACAGCATCTGAAAGGAGCAACTCCACCAGTGGGTTGGAACACAACGATCTTTAAGGTCCCTTCTGGCCCAAATCGTTCCACGATTCTATAACTTTTTGATTAAGGACCATGCTGATGGGCAGGTTAAGAATTTGGCTAGACACGTAGGGACTTTATAATTAGATTGTAAAATATTAAAAAAAAAAAAAGAAAATAAGGAGAAAAAATGAGTTTGAGAGTAAAATTCCACATTTCTTATTTAAATGCTACGCTCAGCCAAGGGAACATCAGCCCTGCCCTTCCATGGATTTTTCCTATTGTGTTCCCTTGTTATCATTAATATATTTATTTTAAAATTGATTTCATTTCACCTGTTTTGATTTCTGATATCATTGTGAAGTAGGGCTGAAGCTATTTATTGCCTAATATGCATTTCTTTATCTTAATAGGTCTGTATTTCTTTTAAACATTAACTTTGCTTTTACTCATTGCAACATTCCTATGTTACACTCCATTCTACATTAAAAATGTTATTTTCCTTCTAATATATTCTTGTTTAAATACTAAAAAAATATATTCTTGTTTAAATACTAATCAAGAAGCTTAAAAGAAACCTTATCATAGGCTGCTGAGAATTATTTTAAATTGCAAAGATTAAAACTTGGAAGAGGTTTATTATAACATACAATTGGATTCGGAGATGCCTTCCAAGGTCTTCTGCCCTGTGCTGGGATTGGCAGAGGTACCAAGCCCAAAGTCTGAGCCCCTGCAGAAGGGTCCAGTTGCTCACCTTCAACTTCTGATGATAAATGTGACTTGGCCATTTTTAGACCAATCTAAGTCATACCAGCGCTGTCTGGAAAAAGAAAGTGGGCCAAAAATCTGAATTTTCACATTTTCAAGCTTTTAGATAGATTTTATACTGGTACAAAACAGCTCAGTTAAATCAAAAAGCAAAATTTGCAGAAAAAATTGACTTTTATGAAACTCCTTTCTTAAGTAAATTCACTTAAGTAAATTCACTTCTTCTTGTCTGTGCCCTGGAGTCTGTGCCCTAAGGGTCATGAGAAGAAGGACGGGCAGGAGGGAAATGAGGAAGGGGTTTGTTAGGGAACTGAAAGTGTGCAATCATTAAATTCTTTGTGAATAAACACCAACAATGGAGTAGGGGAGAACCTGATTTGAGAAGAATTGAGTGTGGCTGTGAACTGGAAGGTGGGGCTGGCTTTGTGCAAGTCAAGCAAATCTAGACTAGTCTAAAATCTGATGATGAATTGCTCTGTCAAAGCTTTATTCAAGTGGGTGCTTTTATGGCCATTTAAATATAAAGAATCTTATTCACAACCTCCCGTGCTGCCTACCCATTCATGTGCTGAATCATGAGCAGGGTAACTTATTTTGTACAGGAAGGATCTGCCTGTGAAAATGGAGCTAGAGGCAAATAAATAAAAACTTTATTAGTCACTCAGGATGATTTACATGACTTCCAGTTCCTCCAGTAAATTTTGTAGTTGCTGACAATAAGCAAACAGATTTAATGTGATGAGGAGTTGCACATCCTCCTCTCAATCTAATTTGGTCTCAGAAAAACTGTTATGAAATTGCTGAAGCCAATAGTTCCTCAGTCTTGTCTCCTGCTTCCAGGTCTGTAAGGGAAGAAGAAAAAAAAAAACCTTAAAAATTCTGTCCTGCAGTCTGGTCTTGTAGTATCGGGCTGAAATCAGAAGTGACAGAAATCTCGTGGGAACCTTTTCAGGGGAGCTTCCCTGGCCATTTTTGCAAGGTCAGGAGATGTAAATAATCTCTTAATTTTTCTAGAACCAGTTCTAAATTTGATGTACAGTTAAAGATGACTTTTTCAATGTGTTTCATTTGCACTCAGCCCCCCGAGGGGCTGTTTTATGTTGAGTGACACCTGCAGATATTTCAGTTCTTAACAAATTGCACAGGGAGAGGGCTTTGTACTTGTCTTGCCATTGCATCCCACTGAAGATGGAGAGTGGGAAGTACTGCTAAAACAGCTCCTTGTGCCTGGAAAAGGACACACACCTCGCAAATCGTGTTTGCAGCAGCCCGACATTATTCAAATCATGTGCAACTTTACCAATGTCATGTTGGATGTGGCAGCTGAAGTCATGGTACACCTGACTATTGAATAAACAAATATTTAAGAAGATGGTGGTAAATGTTCACTTGTTTGCAAAGAAGGTTTAAAGGGAGTTACGAGAAATATTTACAACAAAGGGTGGCTGAGGAAGTGACTTCAAAGGGGAAATCAACTTCCTACAAAATCAGGACCCCTGGGGATTTTAATTCTCTATTCACAAAGCCTCATACGAGAAATGGTTTTATTTTTGCTGTTGCACCTAAAACTCAGGCTGTGAAGCACTATTGAGCTTGGCTCACTGTAAACCATTGCCTGCCCTTGTTTTTTTCCTATTTAAAGTGATATTTTAACTGGAAAGCCTCACACATTTGGCACCTATTTCCTAAGGGGTGCAGAGCCCTTGCTGGCACTCTGGGGGAGGTGTGGACTTCACTCTCAGACAGAAGGTCTCAGGAGATGTTTTGGGAAGTGACCAAGAGGTGTAGGAACCAATCCCCTGGGCTCTGCTGAAGCAGAGTGCTTTCCAAAGTCTCATCTCTCCTTAAATGTTCCAATGTTTGTTCTATACTTAGGGCACATATTAATTTGGTCTTCATGAAGGGCTTTCATATGCTCCTCAAATTTCCCTCAAAATAAGGCAAATATCCTTTTTCTTTCTGCAGATTGGGGAAGAACACATGGATAAAACACTGAAGTTTCCATCTCCACCTACTCACCAGGAGAGCTCTTATAATTGAATGAAAACCACATCTGATATAGAGTGAAGATTATTGAGAACACCCAAGGTTACTATACAACAATGTCAGCTTGCTTTTGGGACAGTCTTATATATTTTAATTGATCCACTTAATGATCAGATTGGGAAATCTTATCCTTACCATCCACACTGGGCCAGTTCTGATGACAAACACTGAAACACTTCACCCAGCCAACAGTCAAAAGAAGTTGGGTCATTGTCCCAGTGCCAGAAATACATCCTGAATTTGGCCGAAATTCTACCAATTCATTGGATACTCAAAAAGTTCAGTCCATTTTCTAATTTTTTTTCTTTTTTTTCCCCCCCTACTTTCACTGAAATTCTCTGTGCTATAAAAATCTCAGCCCTGATTCACTTGGAATGGTGTCTCCTTCTCTGTCTCACTTGACATGATACCTTTTCACCATGTGCTCTGGGATGAGGTCGGATCACTTGGTCACACATCCCCCCCTTATGTAAGAACTCCTAATTTCACATCCGAGCCAGCTCAAGGCAGATTTGTTTTAATTAGCACCTACAACTGCTCCTTTGCAACTCTGCCATTGTTTGTTAGGCAGGAATAATTAATATTGTCTGGGCAACAGGCTGCAAAGCCACAGCTGAAGGGCCATCAAGCTGTGTCAGTTCTCAGGGCAAGGTTTGGAAGGTGCTGAAGAGCATATCTGGAGTTGGCATCGTGGCTTTTAGCTGATGATTTTTGGGGCTTAAAATCATATTAAAAGTTACTTTTGCAGGCTCACAGAGCTGGGTTTTTACCCCAAAGTCGTGATGCTTCTCGGGGTCTTGGTTTCATCTCCTGCCTCTGAAGACCCACCAGCACACATTCAGGAATATCCTTATTAGCCAAAGCCTGTGTGACCTGCAGTGTTTCTTTGATGAATGCCCACAAAAGTATTTTCTTTGGGTAGATCTTCATGGTTTAGGGATAGGAAGGTGAGGGAAACAGGCCTTCTCCAACCTCCACAGGGCTTGGGCACTGCTTTCACTCCTTGGCCCATCTTGGGCTCTGTGTGTGTGTGTGTGTTTAAAATGTTTCATGCGCTCCCACAGAAAAAGTCAACCACAAATGCAGTGCTTTTGGGGAAAATGAATGGGTGTTAAAGTTCCCTGTCAGCAGGGCAGGTTGGGACAGGGTTAGGGTTAGGGTGGAAGCCTGCAGTAATGAGCTACACCTGGTTACTGGGAAAAATAAAATACACAGCAAGAATGAAGTTCCCCAGTTGTCTTGTGAGTATTTTGGGGTTTATCCTAAGACAGAAGCCTGGACTACTACTCTGATTTTGGAGGTATTTTCCAACCTTAATGATTGTGTTGATTAAAGATCTGAGACACTTGCAAGCAGGATG
The DNA here is from genome assembly GCF_003945725.1 of Corapipo altera. NCBI lineage: Eukaryota > Metazoa > Chordata > Aves > Passeriformes > Pipridae > Corapipo > Corapipo altera. The sequence goes on from NW_020884974.1 coordinate 1,568,861, forward strand.
CTCCCAGTTGTGTGACACTTTGTGTTTTCCCAGTGCCTTTCAGATAAGGACCACTAATTTAACAGGAAAAAAAGATATTGGGGTTACAGTCGGTTGGAAGCCGCAAGGTATTTTCAGCTTTCTGTAAATATGCCTTGCCTTGGGCTAGACAGAATCATAGAATCACAGACTGCTTTGGGGTGGAAGAGACCTTAAAGCTCATCCAGTGCCACCCCCTGTCATGACAGGGACACCTTCCACCAGGTTGCTCCAAGCCCCGTCCAACCTGGCCTTGGACGCTTCCAGGGACGGAGCATTGATCCATAGATCCTCAGTGGATGTGCAGAGGGTTGGTTTGAAAATAGATGCTTTGAACATTATTTTTCTTCTTCCTTCTTTGCCCAGATTTGGGGTTTCCACACTTTGCTTCCTATTCAGTGGGGAACTCCCGCGGGATGAAACAGCTCGGCTTGCCCAGAGCTGAGGACAAGTAACCAGCATGAGTCAAGCTTTGTACCCTGCCCTCTCCCAGTAGCAAACTGGTGAGATCTCACCAGCTTTAACAGGCTCCCTCTCCCCAAGGTGCTCAGCTCCCAACTTGCCCAGGCCACCTCTGACTCTGCTTTCTGAAGCTTTAGCGTGTCTGGAAGTGAATGCTGAGATTTTCTTTGCGGGCTCGGGATTTTCAGAAAAGAAAATCCCAGAAAGGAAAACTGGTGAATTTCTTGGGCTACATTTTCCCTTCTCACTTTCTTGACATCTACTTTCTTGTTTGCCTCGCTTCTCAATGGCAGGGGAGGAAGGCAGTAGTTGGGGTTTCTTTTGGATGAGATCAATCTCTTGCCAATACTAATGAAAATGTCTGGACTTAGAGAGTAAGTGAGCACAGGAGTCACTGGAGATTTTATACTAATTTAAAAAAAAAACCCAAAAAGCATCAGAGTGAAAAAAATTACAATTAGAAAGCAGCCATGTATATCTATATATCAGTATAATGTTACATCCAAACTGAAATTCCATATTAAAGGAAGAGGAGCACTCAGCTCTTCCCAAGGAGAGTTTTTTTCCATATGATATTTCTTTGTTATACTGCTGCATTTCTGCCTTGTGTGGCTCTTTTTGTGCGGTTTAGCCTTTTAGAAAACGGGGTTGGGATCTGTCCCAAATCTTCCTTTGCAAAGCCTAGCCATGATGATGATGGGATCTGTCCCTTCACCTCCTTTTCCATATTTAGAGTATATTAGGATTTCTCCCTTCACCTCCTTTTCCATATTTAGTGTATAGAACTACAGCCTACTCCTTTCTTTCATATATATATATATATATTCTTATAATGTTTAGGTATTTTCCTTCCTGGTCTTCTGAAGGAAACAGCACACATTTGCAATAAGCTTTTCCAGAGCTTTTCCCTTATTTCAGTAGCTGTGAATAGGCAGGGAACAAATGATGTATCCATTCCCTCTCTCCTTCCTACCCTTCCTGCAGCTTGGCCAAACTACCTGTTGACTTTTCTGGATTGGTGCTGAAAATCGAAGTATTTTCTTGCAGTGGAGAAGCTGCTTGTGACAGAAATGTCTCCCAAAATCCAGGCAAAGTAGCTGCCTTGGGAGCACTGTGCTCCAGCTAAAGGTCAGCACACCTCAGTGAGTGTGGAGAAGCAAACCTGGTCAGGTGCCCGCAGGGCTCCGACTCAGCATCCGTAAGGAATTCTTACGCAGTGGGAACGAGCCAGTGACGTGTGGGACAGCCCTGGGTGAAGGTGATGCTGTTGGTGACCTGCTCCCAAGGCACGGAGCTCTCATGTGCCTGGATGGGTTTCCCTCCTTCACCACATTGCCTCGGGTGAAACAGCTCCCTCAGCCCAGGCTGGAGAGCGAGTATTTTGCAGGGCAGGTTTTTTCCTCTGGGGAACATTCTTGTCTTTTGTATCATCACGACATGCCCCTGCTCAGAGGGAAGGAGGAGCTCCTCTGTGATCAAACTATCTCATCCAGCATGGGTGAATCCATCCAGACTGGCCCTTCCCTAATCAGGGCACCCAAAACACCTTCTCCACAGGTGACCTTGCTGCTGCCTCCTCGCTGTGGGTTTTCCCTGTGAGCACCTCGGCGGCCGAGCCCATCATCCTCCCGCTGAAGTGACCAGCCTTGTCTTTGCTCACTCCCTTGCTCAGCTTCCCCTCACAACAGGGACGTGTCAGCAATTAATTAGCTTGCAGAGAGAATGAGTTGACAGGCTGCTAAAGAAACAAAGCCCCACATTGCTCATATGTGGTCTGTACCTGTCTCTGTTCACCCACAGCTTCTGCTTGCAGCCAGCAGAGGGACTGGAGGGATGCTTTCGGAAGGGTCCTCAGGACGTTGCGTTTTTGGGGCTGAAGATGGTCACTGAAGCGAGGAGGACTGAATTTTAAGCTGAGGAATATTGCTGGAGGTGTTTGGGAGCCTGGGTGCAATAGGAATATGAAGGAACTGCACAGTGGTGGAGATGGAAAGGAGCTCCAGAGCAGAGGCAGAACTGTCATATTCTCAGGGATGGAGGCTGGTCAGAGATATTGCCCTGGGGGACACAGGGAGGAGCTTTGGACCAAAAAGGATTTTGGGTGGCTGGAAGGAAGGTGGCTCTGGCTGAAGGACAGAGGCTGTGAGAGGACAGGGCACCAATACTGGGATGGGGCAGCACCAGAGGCAGTGCAAAGGGGGTGGTAGTGGGGGACTGAGCACAGAAGGGGCCTGAGGTGACACTGGGTCATGGGGATGGTGAGTGACTGAGGCAGTACAAGATGCAGGATCCCCTGGGGTGTCTCTGTCCCACTTTCCCCACATTTCTTATCAGAGGTGAAAATGCAGGGAGGAGGGTGGGTGGCCTCAAAGGTGCTCTTTGTAGGAGAGGGTCACACTGCACCAGCTCCTGCTCCCCTGTCCCTGTTTTGATGGATCAGAGCCCTGCTCTGGCCCAGTGGTCACCTGCATCCCAAAGCAGTTTCCCCCTCTGGAGTATGCCAAGCACGAAGGGAAACAGCTCTGGACTGTGCTTGCTGGGGAAAGGGAAGTGAGAAGGGAGGTCAGATACACCAAGGCAGTGTTGTGCAACCCCAACACTGCACTTTCCCTGTAAAGCACCTTTAGCATCTCCCATTATGGATAAGAGGAGCTGGATTCTCCAGGGATGGCACAGTGAAATCCCTTTTCACCAGTGACCAAAGGGGAAAAAATTGCTGTATTTGGATGATAGGCATGCCTTGAAAGAATTTAATGCTGTTAGTAATGCCCTGTAATCCTCCATTTAATCTTGAGTGGCAAACCAAAGAATTGTTTCATACCAAACAGCGCTGAAGGAAATCACAGGCAGAGGAGCCCACAAAAGTAATGTTTTCAATTTATTTATATAAACAATTGCATTTTAGCAACATTGTTGTCCTACAAAAATAAAGTGAAAAACTATTCACAGAATTTTCAATAAATAATCTCAAACATACACATTTATCATGAGCAAGTTGAACCCAGCCAAACCCAGCAGGCTGGGCCCCATCACAGACAGTGACAGCTGAAATGTGGCTGCAGAGCACAAAATGCAGAGTGAACAGGATTCCTTGCCGAGGCAGCTTGTAACTTAACTCCAGTGACACGCTCTGAGGACTTCCTCTTTGCCTAACCCCAAAACAACTAGATCTGTCCAGACTTGCCTCCCTTTGTGAGCCCAGCACTTTTCCTCAGTTAACAGCAGGAGGGTGCTCTGAAGGGTGTTCCAAAGATGGAGCTCACTGACAGGCACATGGTGAACAAGAGTCCGAGCAGTTTTCACTCTTTAGCAAGTGCAGCACCGACCACCTTTGGGTGCAAGGTGATTGGAGGTTTTTCCTTCTTCATGCTTCAAACAGAAAAAGGAAAACAAATGCCCTTCTTGCTCCCAAAGCATCCATACCAAAGACCAGCCCAAGTCAGCCCCTGGTATCGATGGCTGCAGGAGATCTTGGTTCAGCTGTTCATGGCCACGAGACCTACACAGCCAAAGGTCAGCACTGCCTCTACACAAATCAATGGAAACACAAGTCACAGACAAACTACACTATTGCCAGAGTCCTTACAGTGCACAAGCCTCTACAAGTGCGTGAGAGATTCAGATGAGACAGAAAACTCAAGTCCTTTTCCACAAGTAGTCAAGGAATTTTGGGCAGGGGCACAGAGTGCCAGGTTGCTGCTCTATTCCAGTCTGAAGTGACATTTTCTTTTTCCCTATAGTTCCCCAGCTGTTTTTATGGGAAGATCATCTTCTACATTTCCTCTCTAGAAATTAAAAAAAGATAACCCTTACATGCAAAGTCTGAAGTGCTGGTACAAGATCCTGTGTAACTTATGTGCCCAGATGAGACTAGATATTTTAGTGCTGGATCAGGACAAATATGAGTTTTTGTGCTAGCCAGTTTTAATGAAGCTTAAGCCAATTACTTAAAATGCCTCTGTTTATAAATTATAAATAAAACATTATCCCTCCTCCCCCCAATAAGTAGAACTACAAACTGCATGTACAACTTGTGTACACAGACATATCTGCTAAATCTGCTGCTAAATCTGCTCTGTGTTCTGCTTTCTGTGTGTTTGCACAGCTGCTCACAGCTTTCACTGCTCCCCAATAATCCCCCTGTTTTGGGAGCACAAAGCTAAACCAGAGCCACAGCCTAACTACAGCTACACTGTCCTTCTGTCCTTGGAGGGACAGACATCAAATTATCAAGTAAACCAGAGAACTACAGCTATGAAAATAATACCAGTACCTTGGGCTAAGTTTAAGACCTCCCCAAAGTTACACAATAAAAACATCTGTATTCCAACACAAGCAGCCTTGTATTGCAGCCTAAGAGTCAGTTATTGCTAAGCTCAGTACCTCATTCTCACCCCCTCACACAACTAATACTTCTGTGACACACGCTTCAAAAAGAAGTAGAAGCCAAGAAAAGCTCTATTTTCTTTAAAAAAAATTAAATAATAAAAAAGTATTTAAAAATAGTTAAGTTTTCATGTGAATCCAGAAGTGGATTTACACATAAGGAACATATAAATTATGATACAAAGTGCCTTATCAGCAATGAAGGAGAGGTAGTATCAATGACAAATGCAATGCATTTTCTGACCTTTCATAAATAAGTGAGTCTCAAGTATATGTATTTTTTCATTAATCTTTGAGTTCTCATACTGAATTCATAATCTCTTCTGGCAGTTTTCATTAAGTCAGATTTTTCTTGTTCTTTTAGGTCAACAGCTGTTTTCAAGTTTAAGCTGCTGAGGCAAAAACTTGCTTTTGTAGTGTTATGTGACCTATGAAAACCACCAGACAAAGCAGACAAAACCACCACCACCCCGCTTCATCAAGTATTAAAACAACACAAAAAAAAAAAGAGTTGGAACCTTTGTCCACTTTGGAATACATAGTTCTGTTACAGAAGATTTTAAACAAGGGATTCACCACTGTCCAGCTCATACACAGAAAATCCCTTTTTGTAAATGGAAGCCTTACCTGAGTAAGGAATCTAAGGCAACCCCCACAATGAAGATGCTCAAGTGTTTTTTTTTTTTTTCCTAGTTTTTAAATACTAAGCCATAAATAGAATAAATAACACAGTTAAATAAATAAATAGGTGGGTTTCTACAACTCAGCAGAGCGCTCTTTCAGCAGTAGTGTGGGGTTGATATCTTCCATGGCTGTTTTTGAGGTACTAACGTTAATGGTCGCCTCTGTGGGTTCAGGACTTAGGATGTGGAAGGCAGTGAAAGGACAGCCCTTGACATTGTTGCAGATGAGCTTCTGCAAGGAGGCAGTGTTGATGATGTCAAAGCCCACTTTGCCACCGAAGGTGCTGGGCTTCCAGTACTCAGGGGAGCAGATGGCGTTGCCCATCAGTCCCTTCAGGGAGAACGGGGCTCCCATCTCCACCATGGTTTCTCCAAAGATGGCACCTGGGCGTGGCTTTTCCACCAGAAGGCCTGGGTACAGCTCCATGGCATCGATGTCTCCATACAGCTCCTCCAGCTCAGCTGCCATTTCCTTCTCTCCTGTAACGAGTAAAAACCATAAGTGGAAAAATCCTGCTTTACTCACAAGACTATCCTGCTCAAGTCCAGCAATAACATTGCAGGACCCTGTGAGCCTTTGAAGGAAGTGGCCCTCATTTGCTCTGAAGGATGAGAACTGTTACCTGTAAGTTCTTCAAAGGATCTGAATGGTTTCAGCATGAAGCGTTTCCTGTACTCGTTCAAGGACTGGTATCTCATTTGCCTGCTCTGGTCAATTGAAGCCTTGGCCACTTTCTGTACTGCAGCAGGAACGTTCTTCCCACCAGCAACCTGGTTAATCAAGATGAAAAGCAGTAAGATCTTCTGATAAGGGTCATGAGGAAGCCGTGCCTTTACAGTCTGTGGTTAGTTTGAAATAGCTTTATTCTACTCCCTTGTCCCACCCCCAGCTTATGCCTCTCTTGGTTCACCGGCAACTTGAGGAAGTACCTACCCTGCCAGCACTTTGCTTGGAGAAAGATTTCACCATGTGGGAAAGGCCGTGCTCCAGCATGATGGAGTTGTTGTAGAGGAACTGCTGGAAAGTGTACTCCTGGTCATGGATCTGGAAGGTGTCGGGCAGCAGCGGGTGCCAGTGGTACAGGGTGTTGAACTCGGCTGCGATCCGGTTCTGGTACTGGAACCGCTGGTTGAACAGCAGCTCGGGGTCAAACTTGAGCTTGAAGTGGTACCCACTCAAGTGCTGCACATAGTCCTCAATGACAATCTTGATTGTCTCTCCTGTGGGACAAAGACACGGGAGAGAATATTGGCACTGGTCCCCCGAGAAACTTTAGGCGGTGGAGAAAACACCCTTTCTGAATTGTTCTAAAAAATGCTACAATGATCAGGGCAACAAACACTTCAACATTCTGTAATCTCTCCTAGAAAGCAATTCATCTATTTTATGTGACTAAGGGGTGGAGCAGTACTTAAAATCCCAGGAGCTTTTGGCTGTGGTAGTGAAGTGCTTTCTATAGCTTGCTTTCCCACTCCCACCCAAGATGCAGTTCCTTGTACCCTCCCCAGAACAGCACACAGCAGTGTGTTCAGTCACACAATACTCTCTAGGATAGAGGGAGGGGATAATGAAGAAAGTTGATGTCTGAAAGCAAATCTCAGCTTCTGAGCCACGTCAGACAACTGTCTTGGTTTACAGTTTCAGTTTGGGCAAGGTCTTTTCAAGCTTGGAGTACATCACCTCTCACACAGGATGAAATACCACTGAGCAGACAATTAGATAAGAGAAATATGTGGAGTTATGTTTTACATAACCTCCTGAACTTTAGACTCAATCACAGCCTTTCTTTTAAAGCATACCTGAACTGACTCAACCCTAGGGGGAAAAACCCAGGTCTGAGAGCCTGAGGTCATGCAGCCTCACACGCTTTCTCTGAGAAAGGAACCTTCATTTACTGCCTTTTCACTGCTTTCAGTTCTGCTTCCCTTAGATAAGGGAATCGAGTATCCCTTAGCTCAGCTTTCTTCAGTTCTGCCTTCAGCAGAGCTGGGGGAAGCTGTACCTCAGCACAGCCCCGGTGACGGGCCGTGAAGGCGCCGCTCACACGCCAGTTGATGCAACAGCTTCCCTCTTACTCCACCTCGGAGAGGAGGTTCAGCTGCACGTAGGTGAGGTGACACCCACCTATCAAGATGAGCCTCGTGGTTTGGAAGAGCTGCTCGTCGTCCCACTCGGGGTGCTCCCGCTTGAGGACGTCGCAGACGCGGTTGTGCTCCCGCAGCCAGATCGTGGCGTACATCATCAGCCCCGGCACCAGCCCGAACACCTCCTGCCCCACCGAGAACCGCAGGTGCTCCGGCACGTGGGGGGGGTACAGCATCTCTGCCTGGGTGTCCTTCACTGTTGGGGGGTACATTTCTCCATCGATCATCTGCCAGGGAGGGAGGAAGAATAAAACAAAGAGTTGTGAGCTATGACGCTCAGGAGTTAAGCTGCGCTCTGTTAGCACTGACTTTAGCCTCGCGCTTCGGATCAACCATGCACAGAGCACTGATTTAGAAAATACATCATCCAACAGAAAGGCAAGAATTCTGAGGTATGACATACCTGGTATTTTAGCTTTCCATCCTTTCGGAGTCTCAGTTTAAGTTGCCTCTCCAGAGTCTCTCCATAAATGTGGTTCAAGTCAACCTAAAAAAGAAAAGCATTTGGAACATGAAGCCAACCTGCATTTTTTGCTATTTTAGGATAGGTCCCACTTCTATGGATGCCAATAGGAGCTCACCCCCTAGATGTTTACCTTTTAATTATATTGCTGCTACCTTATAAGTATCAACCACTGATACTTAAGATGAAGCCAAATTATTTCCTGGCAACTGGAGCCATCTCTGCGTAAGAGGGGGTTGTGAAATTGCCAATTTAAAAGGACTCTGTTTAAAGTGTCAGCAACTTTCTATTATGCAGACAGCTCTCTGTATATACAGACACAGTTTACAGCTTTGGTGTAGATACACAAATTACCCTTACAGTGAAGAACTTTGCCTAAAGGCTGCCTGTTTTTCAGGTGAAGATCCTAAATCCAAGTCTGCTTCTGAAGTTATTTTTAAACTTAAGCCTATTAGCAGTACACAAGATGCCTTAGGGCTGGATATAGCTCTTTGGAAGTGACAGAGTCCAGGGAAGTTTTGGATACTCACTAGCTTTAGGTGAAAGCAGACTGTTGGGAATAATAAGAGTCATGGAGATCACTGGGCAGGTATTTTAAACAGAACCACTTGCACAAAGGATGCGGTTCTGACCCGGGAAGAGACGCTATGGAGTGCTGGGATCTGGCCTAAGGAGGGACAATCCCATGGGTTTGTGGCACACGTGTGTGTGCACAGGTGTTTGTGTGCCCTGGCAACCTGCAGGATGCCATTCCAGCTGCTCAGTGGCTCCTGAGCACCAGGAGCTGTGTTGGCTACAGAGCTGTGACGTACCCCGTGGCCGAGGCCTTTGGTGAAGCCAGGTCCCTTCTTGTGGTCTGTCTTGAAGAACTGGTGAGTGAAGTGCTGGGCAAAGAATGTGAACATCACATTTGTGCCTTGTGGGTCAGGAATAAACTTTCTCCTTAGCAAAAACTTCTCCACAATCAGCTTCGAGTCTGGGAGCTCCTTCTTACCTGTGACAGAAAGAAAGAGTGAGACATTCAAGACAACTCTTTATGTCATACTTAATTTTGTTCCTAACAAAAAGGCTTAAGACTTGCAATGTAATACTGAAGGACAGCAGCATAGAAATAAAGGGCATATCTGCTTTTCTACACTCACTTTGTTGATTAGAAACTTTTAACTTCCCTGCTTTTAGCATGCAACTCAGTAATGAGAACCAGAAGAATTATCTTTTAGGTCTTCACACAATGTATCCAAAACATGGCTATTCTTAAAGTCCCCTACACTGAAAAAAGTTACAGACAAGGAAGTCTTACAGGAATTTCTACTTATCCTCTTAGAAAATACTAAAAGTGAACATTATGCATCTGGTTTATTCCTTACCTTTAACACCCATTGGTGTTGGACAGTCAAGTCCTACAGGTGGAAGGGATCTTGTGTAGTAGGAGAGATTGGAATAAGCTTCCCAGCTTTTATAACTATAATCAGTATTGTAAGTTGGTGGGCTGTCAATCAAGTGTGATCTTGCTGAGAGACAAAGAAGTATTTGATTACTTTCAACTGTACATTTTAGTCTCAAAAAGTAAATCACAAAGCCAGATCTTTTCCATATACTTGGCAGCAGTTGTAAATTCCACAAGTATCGGGCACTGATGTTAAACAGGATTACAGTTACTGAGTAACAGGACTGGGTCCTGGCTTATCAGCTGGATCGAACTGTTAACACCAACAGTTTGGAGCAAAGTTTATGCTGGCAAAATCCTGGATTCTAGCAGAAATTAGAGCAAACTGCACTTTAGCATGCTTCATACAGGTCTGCATCATGCAGAAATCGGAAGGTTTGGGTTGTGTTTTAACCCTAGTGCAATTTAGGCTGTTTATTTTATATACAGACCAATGGAGAGCAATATTCTAGAGCCCCATGAGTTAATTCTGCCAGTTTTAGGAGGATTGGTAGAGAGAATTCATACTCACACGTTAGCACGTATCTCATAATAGCATCCCGCAGGAAGGGAATGTTGTTGATGATATTCCAGACTCCTTGGAAGTGCGTGAGGATGTAGTGGACAGTGTTTGGCGACGGTTTCAGAGTTAGCCTGAGCCACGTGAAGAACTCCGCTGCGAGCAACAATGGAAAGGTTATTACAAACCAGCTACTGAGAGCAACCTGCAGTGCCGGAATGGGGTTATCAATTAACCTCCTGTGAAGGGAGATTTAAGGTACTCACGTGTCGTGCAGTTTTCCCCGTAGAAGCCCGTCCTCGTGCAGTCGCACTGGTACCGATCGGGTCCCGTCGTCATGCAGACCCCTCTGTTCTGGCAGGGGTGGGAGCAGCAAGGGTTGGCTGCAAGGGAACCAGAGCTCCATTAGCACCTCACGCGGCCACACCGGTGTTCCCGGGCTTGACACACGGAAGGAGAGCGCCCCTGGAGTGCAGCGCTTATCGGGGAGGCATCAGAGGGAGCATCCACCCGCAGCAGCCTTCGGGCTACCGGGGAACAGCTTTTAGCAGCGCAGGAATTCGCCTCTGCTTGCTGACGGCAATAAAACCCCCCGCAAAGGGGGATGACCCCTCACAGCCCAACGGGGGCCTGCCACCCCTAGATCAGACATTAGAGCGACCACAAGAGAGCAAGAAACATAAAAAGAAAAAGCAGTGAATTAATCCACAGCGCGGCTGTAACGCGGAGCAGGGCGGCGCCGGCGGGACTCACCGGCGTGGCCGGCGGCCAGCAGCGCGGCCAGGAGGGCGCAGGGCAGCAGCAGCATGGCCGTGTGCGGGGCTGTGAGCGGGCTGTGCTCGGCTCGGCTCGGCGGGGGCTCGGCAGCGCCGCGATCCAGTGCCGGTCCCAGGTGCGCCGCGCTGTATTTATGCCGAGCCGCGGCTCTGAGTCACCCCCCGCCCGCCCATCCGGAAACTGCCATCACGGAACGAAAGCTTTCACCGCGCCCGATCGAGCCTCGGCCGCTGCCGCGCCACCGCCACCGCGGCCGCCGTGAGGGAACGCCGTGAGGGGCGGGAGGAGGCGCCTGGCGGGGGCGGCCCGCCGGCCCCCTCAGGGCAGGGAGGTGCGGGCAGCTCGGGGGCGCCCGGCGGCTGCCGCTCCTCAGGGCTCGCAGCGCCCCGAATTCGCATCGCAGTGTTCACACTCAGGGCTCACAGCCCCCCGTGTTCACACTCTGCTCACAGCCCCCCGTGTTCACACTCAGTGCTCACAGCCCCCCGAGTTCACACTCAGGGCTCACAGCCCCCTGTGTTCACACTCTGCTCACAGCCCCCTGTGTTCATACTCAGTGCTCACAGCCCCCTGTGTTCGCACCCCAGTGTTCACATTCCCCTTCTCAGCCCCCCCCATGTTTCAGCCCGCCGGATTTCAGCCCCCCATGTTCATACTCCCATTGTTCAAACTCCCCTCTCTCAGCCCCCCATATTTCAGCCCCCCGGATTTCAGCCCCCCATGTTCATACCCCCATTGTTCACACTCCCCTTTCTCAGCACTCTCATGTTTCAGGCCTCCTCATATTTCAGCCCCCCATGTTTCGGCTTCCCATGTTTCAGCCCCCCCTTCCCCCCCTTTTTCAACCCCAATGTTTCATCCCCCCTCGTGTTTCAGCCCCCCAGATTTCAGCCCCCCACATTTCAGGCCCCTATATTTCAGCGCCCCATTTTTCAACCCCCCATGTTTCAGCCCTCCAAATTTCAGCCCCCCAGATTTCAGCTCGCAGTGTTTCAGCCCCCATATTTCAGCCTCCCCCTGTTTCAACCTCCCCCATGTTTCAACCCCACATGTTTTAACCCCCGGGTTTCAGCTGCCCCCAGATTTCAGGCCCCCAGATTTCAACCCCACGTGTCTCAGCCCCCCAGGCTTCAACCTCCCATATTTCAGCCCCCTATGTTTCAGCTCCCCAGATTTCAGACCCTCCATGTTTCAGTCCCCCCTTTTTTCACCTTCCCACGTTTCAGAACCCCCTTTCTCAGACTGCTCCCCTTTTTCAGACCCCCCCGTTTTTCAGACCCCCCCAAACTGCCCCTTTTCCAATGGATACTTTAAAACCTCTGGAGTAAATGCGCTTTTCCGATTGCAAAAGTGCTGTGAACACTGTGACTGCAGAGACTAAATGGGCACCACCACATGCCACTGATTTTGCCCCCTTTCCTCATTCACCCTCAAGCTCTTGGGAATGTGGGGTTCAGCTTATTAATGATTTAATTTTAATATGCTCATTAAGCAGACGGGCACAGGGTCACACACACTGCAGAGCACTCTTGCTGCAAAGAATATGAATACTGAAGGCATTTAGTTTTATTTCTATATATTTGTGCTTCTGATGAGAGTAAATCCCGTTATTTGGCATTTTTGAAACAACCAGTGATTTTCCACAGCACTTTTCCTTTAAAACACCCCCCCCCCCCCAAGTCCACAGAGTCATCCTGTAAACAAATTTTTCCTCATTTCCCTCGAGTGCCACAGAGCTTTTACCACTTGAGGATGCTCTATCTTTTGGTCATAATAATTTGTTACTAATTAGTAAGCTCTACTACTATTTTTAATCTCTGTTGCGTGTGTAAAATTATGAAACCAAGAGGATGTCATGCCATTGTGCAACTCTCTGCAGTGTGGAGCTGAGGGCTGCCATCCTCCCATGGCTCACACTTTCACCCTCGAGGTCAGCATTAAACACCCCCCTCCCCCCTTACTCCTTTAATTAAGATACCTTGTGAGGTTCGATGCTGGTGGTGTTTAAATTGCAAAGTGATGACTTGACAGAAAGTGGATTCAGGCCAGTTTAAACGAAATCTTATTTTTGATCCTGAAGAATTTTATTGTGGTCAAGTGAATAATTTGTGAGCATCAGCAGTGGCACATCCTGCTTGTTTTAGGGAATGTTGCACTAAAGGCTATGATCACATTATTCTTATGGCGTAGGAAAAGGTACATGTTATTTACTGATATATTTATATATTTGCATGCATAAACCACTGGCCATGGTCACACACTTGAAGCAGAGGATGGCTCTTGGTACCCTGATCCTGTGGGTTGTGGCTTGTGTCCATGTCTTGCTCAGTCTTACCAAGTTTGAAAGGGGGATGTTTTGTTCCTGCATTCCAAGGTGTCATAAGGCAAACGGATTGATTATGGCACTCTGGTGATGTCCAGTGGGTCAGGGTACAGTGCATGGTACACACCATGATGTAGATCAAGGGTCTGGCTTTGTACATTTTATATGTCCATCTTACACTGATTTTATTCCATCTCACAGAGCTTTTCTTGATGCTGTTAGATAATAAAACTGTACTGAAAACACTAGGCGAGTGAGATATTACATTTTAATAAGGTGCATAGGAAAATGTAAATCCAGAAAATGTTTCTAGGTTGGCAACCTTGAGTGGAGAACTGAATTAATTGTGTGCAGCCAGAGAATTACCCCTAAAATGACAATGCAAAAGTAACTGTGCTAGGATTTGGAGGACCTTGGAGATACAGAGACCGGATAATTGTAACTGATAATTGTAATTAACCAATGTGTAAGCCAAGAAACAGGGTGGAACTTCAGAGAGGACATTTCTCCTTGGGAAGCAGCATTTTCTGCAGCTGGAAAACCAGTCAGCACAGTCCACCTTCCACCTGACCCTGCATACGGTGCGACATGAGCTCTTTTCAGTCTGATTTTGCCTGGGGAAAGTCTCTTGTGTGCCTACCAGCTGCAGTACAGCTGAGGGGATTCTTCAACTTTCCAAGATGATGGAAAAACAGGGAGATAGGATAGTGCTGTTTTTCTGAAGGCTGCCCTTCCCCACCTGTTGCTTTGGGATAGTATCTACTAAAGAACTGTTTATATGTTGCAACGGGATTTTTTCTTAAAAAAATAAAATAATTTGCTGTGGCAGGTTCACCACCAGGTGGAGATTTTATGCATCAACTAAGTGCTCTTTTGGTTTCTAGCATATAAATCTTCTTTGCCAAAAATGAGTATTTTTGTTCCTGCCCCTCGAGGTCCCCCTTGGTGCAGGTGAAAGCAGCCTGTGGAACACAGAACCTCCGTCACCCTCAGCACTTTTGCATTCGCTGACGTTTCGGGAGGAAACAATTCCCCGAAGCTGTTCCTGTTTCTATTTCAGGTTTAACTGCATGTGAAAGGCTACATAAATTCACACCTCTTCTAAGGCAAGGGGTCAGGACAGAAGAATCCAATGAAAGGATTGACAAGCTCCAGTAATGTCACCAAAAGAAGGGGACATGGAACGGCAGCAGTGAAAATGTTGTCCCCCAGCACTGGTGCTGCTCCATTTTGCACTGAGTCATGAAAACCCAGGTTTACAAGCATTGAATTCATCCTCAAGCCTTTTTAATATCTTTCAAGTGTTTCCCCTTCCTTTGTGACTGTGGCAGTCTCGTCATGTTTTATAGTGCAGTAGTTTCCTGGCAGGCAAATCAGTTCTATTTCTTCAGTCTGTGCTTTTTTTGCTGCTCTCTTATTGCAAAAGGAGCTCAATCTGAAGTTTGCTATCAGCATTCTGACACGTTGCACCCGAAGCAGACACACTCCAAGGCTGATGGGTGCAAGAGATATCAGAACAATTCTGGATGTTCCAAAATGTACTGGAAAATAGAAGGACCTTTGGAGGAAGTTGATGTCTTTAAGCTCCTGTTTCTGCCTTCTGCTAATCAGAAGTGTTTGGTTATGTAGTGCTTTGAGCTTTCGTGTGGTCATCCACTGGTTTTGCTGATCAGGCAACTGGGCTGCACTTCTCTGTCTCTTCATTCCATGTCCTCCTGGAATGCTGTGGTCACTGGGGTCCTCCTTTCACTGGCACCCCTGGGTTGTGCTGGACACAGAAGTACTCATTATCTACTTTTAAAACAAGGGAAGTTTACTTATTTTTCCAGGAATATCGCAGCAAAAAGGTGCCTCGTTTGTGGAGTTTCCAGACCACTGCAATTTTGGAATTGTCTGGAAAACTAAAGACATCTGTTCCAGGCAAAAATACGTATGAATACAGAGGGTGGGAGAGCTGGGAGCTGGACTGGGAAAACTACCATGGACAGTGGTAAGGGATGCTTGTGCACAGGCTGGGGCTGCCTGCACACACATGGTCCAGGGAGACAGGGAGCAGGATGGTGAGGTGGGAGTTCAGTTCAGTGGGGTAACTGTGAACGTTGATCATTGCATATCAAAATGGGAGTGTACCTTTTTATCCAAATCACTTTGGGCTGGGTTGTTTGTTTTGTTGTTTTTTTTTTTCATCCTGGAATTATAAAAAAAACCAAAACACAAACAGTGTAAAAAAAATAGGCAGATGGCACAAAAAGCTATGGCTGACTTAGGCAAGACCTGAGCAAGTTTGAGCCCCATTTTTTTCCCCTTTTCAAAGAAGCTTCTCTTTGCACTGCAGCTGCTGAAAAAGACACGTAAATCACAGCTTGTGTTTTATTGGCAAGCCAGTGAGAGTTCCAAGGAATGCTTTACAATATGAAACACTGCATTTTTGTAGAGAAAACCCAGTTCAACAAACTCTTTCCATGCTTCTGTTTTTAATAAAGTCTCTGAGTTCTTCCTTTAATCCTCTGACATTCTTGACAGATTCAGTTTGAGCCAAGGGCTGGGTACCAATCCAGTACCCAAAAGGGAGCCTACAAGGATGGTGGAGAGAAATCATTTACCAGGGCATGGAGTTACAGGATAAGGGGAAATGGCTTTAAGCTGAAGGAGGGTAGATTTAGATTAGCTATTGGGAAGGAATTCCTGGCTGTGAGGGTGGGGAGGCCCTGGCACAGGTTGCCCAGAGAAGCTGTGGCTACCCCTGAATCCCTGGAAGTGTCCAAGGCCAGGTTGGACGGGGCTTGGAGCAACCTGGGCTAGTGGAAGGTGTCCCTGCCCAGGGCAGGGGGTGGGATGAGATGAGCTTTAAGGTGCCTTCCAACCCCAACCATTCTGTGATTCTATGAATGAAACTAAAGGCAAAAGAGTGACTTTACAACAGATGTACCTGTTGAGATGAGATGTGAAATGAGACACCTGTAGAGTGCTGTGTGGTGAGCAGGTTTCTCCCAGGCAGGTCTGTTTGCTTTGCAAATCCTTTGCCAGATCCCTGTATTATATCATGACTACAGGGCATTTTCACGCTGTTGATATGTGGTAAACATCAATTTAATACCAAACCAGAGAGGAAAAGAACACAAGAGTTGCTTCTTTTAACTCAGCTGAAGTGATGCAAACTAAGGCTGAGCTCTTTCCTTGGGAGGTGGCTGGAGGCTGAATTCATGGTATTTTAAATGAGGGTGGATGGATGAAGCCCCCGCAGAAATGGCTTCCAGAACTGGGTTCTGTTTTTCAGATGAAATGTGTTAGACAAGTTTATTCTTTTCCTCCTTTGCGCTCTTTGTAGTCACAAATTCAGTCTTGCCTGACCAGTTCCTGACAAACAAGCCCTAAATGACTTGAACTCAGCTCGAAGCACTCTAGGACGAGGTTTTTCCGAGGAGCGTGGATGAATGGAGTATGAAGCACAACATTTTTATCCCATATGGTAGTTTGAGGCAGAGGCTGATTGAAAATTTCATCCTAGCTATGATCTGTCCCTTTTGGTTTTTTTAGGTCACGAGACTTTTAAATCCTTTTTATGGTGAGTTTGAAGGAAAAGGCCATAAACATAAGCTGTTCTATAAACATAAGCTTTTGGCAGCCACGCTCCGGAGAAAATCTGGGGATTATTTTTTAATTTCTAATAATTTTTAGAGACCTTTCTTTGGATACACTCATCTCTGGGTGTATTTTTTCCCCAATTTAAACTGCACCTACTAGAATGGAAAATAGTTTTCATTGTTTCTTGAACGAAGAAAACCAAATTTCCTTTATTGGCAATTGTTATTGGCAATTGTTACCAAACCTAAACTGTGAACTTATTGTGATCCTGGGACGTTTTTTAGCAGAGCCCCTGTTTTTTTCCCCACACAGTCTCCATATGCTTTGTATTTCCCATGTAGACATTTGATCACAGCTCCAAAATACGTCAGGAGATTTTGTAACTCCCTTCCATAAAGGAGCGTCAGCCGACATTTTATCTGCTTTTTGTCACTGCCTGTAACTCACAGGAGGGTAATTGCTCCTGCTACACCATTTATAGAAAGGGTCATATATCAAAATACTATTTCTGTGGGGAGCCTCCACAGAAAATCCCTCCTTGGAGACATTTCTAAATATTACATTCCATACTGCAGAGACTGGAATTTTCTTTTAATGACTTCCTGCTAAACTTTCAGTGAAATCTGTCATCCAGCCTCACGCTCTTTTGTTGTGCAGCTCAAAGCTGCAAATACAATTGTTTGTATTTCTCCATCGCTTTGTGGACATTAAACTGGATAAAGGAAACTGAAGTAGGTTTTACTGAGTAGAAAATTGCTTTCTTACATAAAACACATCCTTAGGTACTAAGGTTTATTTAGTTTTATGCATTAAACCCTTTTGTTGTTTGTTTTACAGAAAGTAAACATTATTTCTTGCAAATAAGATTTTTTTTTTCTTTTGACAAGAGCATTTACCAGATCAATTTACAGGTGTTCCATCTAGTGACCTCTGCTTTGCAGGGTTTTGTAAAGTTTCTGAGAATCCAGAGTTCCATACAATCACTGAATCACAGAATTGTTTGGGTTGGAAGGGACCTTAAAGCTCATCTCATTCCAGTCCCTGCCATGGGCAGGGACACCTTCCACTAGCCCAGTCCAACCAGGCCTTGAACACTTCCAGGGATAGGGCATTGATCCATAGGACCTCCCCAGCCTCACAGGGAAGAATTCCTTCCCAGTATCCCATCTATCCCTGCCCTCTGGCAGTGGGAAGCCATTCCCCCTTGTCCTGTTCCTCCATTCCCTTGCCCAAAGCCCCTCTCCAGCTCTTCTGGAGCCCCTTTAGTCATTGGGAGGGGTGTTATTGTCTCCCTGGAATACTTTGAGAAGGGGGAAGCTCCACTCTGCACTTATTTGCTGTGAGCCTTCCCTCAGTGCCCCAGAGAAGGTCCATTCTTCACTGGGGACTAGCTGTGGGTTAAAATACTGACACAAAGACACTGAGCTCCTTAAAACTGAGTCCAGCTCTTCACAGTGGGGAGGCTGGAGGAGTCATCTGGTGTCAGCCAAAGAAAAATGTTCCATGACACAGATCCCGTGGCAGCCCTTGGGGATGGACAGGGCCTGCACAAATTACAGTTGTAGCTACACCAGGGTGGGGATGTTCCCGGAGCAGGTCGTGCCCAGTGCAGGCTACCCAAACTCCTAAGTCTCCATTCGAGTCATCTCCATTTCCACAATGAAATCAGGAGCGTTTTCCAGTGTTTTTGTAATGGCTTGACACCTTGCCTCGCTTCCAACATACTCTTACAGTTAAAAAAAATAGGAAGAAATTAAGAAATAAAAGGAATGAAGTGATATTAGATGAGCTGGTTACTGGGGAGGGAAAAGGACACAGAGAGTCGATTAAAACTTGTCCCATAACCCTTTTCCTTAACAGGCCTTTAGAAACTCAAATTATTTGTAGTTACCAGTGGGAATTGAAGACACTTTAGGAAATACTGTGAGTTAAACTACTTAGGTCAGAACATGAGTTTAATCCAGAAAGATTTCGCCAAGACAATAAACATCTCAGGAGAAAGAATCTGGAGAAACTCCCACTTTCTTCAAAGTGAAATTAGATGATTGGGAAGGAGACATCACACCATGTTATGTCTTGTCAAGACATATGACTCTAAGCATGGGCACATCATTGAGAAATTGTTCAAATGCATCTCTGCTTTTTGAGACAGTCAATTATGTAACGGCCTAAGAACCTGACTGGTTTGCTGGGCTTAAAATCCAGCCTCTGAGGGAAACTGTGCCATGGAGATACTGATCAGGAGATAAAGTCTCGCTGCTTTTGATTTCTTTTCCTTAGAATTTTCAGTGAGGGAAAATGTATAATGATAAATACAAAAATAGAAAAATAGAAAATAATTAAGGAGATAGAAACCCTGCAGTGGCTGTAAGAGATCAGACCCACAGCCCAGCTGGTTTAGGATCTGCCAGGGAAAACATGTGATGTTTCCTTTTGGAGCTGGAGCTGTGTTAGTGCTTTCATCCCGTGTCAGGAACGTCATCCACTTATCATTTCCATTTGTGTGGGGGGGGGAACCAGAACCCAGCCAGCTGCACTCCTGCAGAGACCACGTGTCTGCAGGAACACCCTTTCCAAAGAGAAAAACTGGGGAATAGAATCACAGAATCACAGAATCATCACGGTTGGAAAAGACCTTGAAGATCATCAAGTCCAACCATAATTCCCAAGAGGATGTGTTCTCAGAAAAGAGTGTTTGCTCCAGGTACTGAATTGTCAGCACACAGGTTAAGGACTAACTCCTGTCAGCTTGAATTACTGTTTGCACAAACAATGTGTATGAATTTATGGTTCTTATTACTGTCCTTGTAATTCATCCTACATCAGGAATTTTGATGGTGTTTCTTTGTGGAGCAGTTATAAATTTGTTTTCGTATTGACATGATTCTCTTCCTCTATTTTTCTGCTTATCCAGAGACGGCCTCCAAAATATTTTTGGATTTATTTCTCATCATGACCCTCAGTGAAGATAAATCATACAAACCCAACTGAAAACATTTCAGCTTGTCTCGTTCAGTCGTTTCCGCCAGCTGTGGAAATTCTGTGCTGGTGCCACTCTGTGCCTCACTGTGTTCTCCTTATAGGCAGTTCATTAAGTAAATGAGGGCTTTGCAACATGTCCTGGCAGTGGGTGTTATTTTGGGGTTTCGTTTCAGATGGCATTTTTCCTGGGATTGTTTTGGAGAGAGTTGGCAGCAACCTGGGGCCAGTCAGCACCCGGCACTGGCTGGAGGCCAGGTTTGGGTGGAAATAGCAGGGTTTATGTCACCATTAGAGCTCTGTCTAGGCAGCTAATTTTGGGCCGGTGCTTCTTTGAGCCACCACCAGTTCCTCTGTGTGACGTTCCAGCCCATCACAAAGGCTCTCACAACCTTGTGGTGCCCGAGTCAGTGGCTGGTGGTGGGGCCGGTGGGAATTGCCATTCCCTGCTGTCCCAGGGAGCTTTTCTTCTGTGCCTGCAGCTGCATGAGAGTTCCAGCTCTTCCCGGGGAGAAAACACCTGATGGTTTGCAGCCTTGCCTTTCCTCCTGACTTGATTTTGATGGGAAGGGCCAGAGCTCCCATGCAAACAGCTCCTCTGACCACAAACACGACTCCTCCGCCCTCTCTCCCGCACTCCGTGAACTCGGATGATCCTGGGTCAGGCCCATGTGCAGCTCAGGGCAGCTGGGGATGGAAATGGGGATGTGGCAAGTGAGACCTTGTGAACTTGCATTCCCTGAACTCCTCTGAAGTGGCTGGAGCTCCTGCCCACACCCATTAAATACGGGGAGTTCCACGCACGGCAGTTCTTAGGTGTTGTAACTCAGCTCGTGGGGATTTTCAATGTTTAGAGACTTTCCAGAGGGTAGGAAAGAGAAGTATTTACGTGTAGAACATTTTTGTTATAGTTCAATGGTAAGAATGATTTGGCTCTTGCCCAAGGCCCCTTGTCCCTGCTGTTTAGCACTAATGAGTAAAGGCAGGACTGTAAGAAGTTTTGTATTATTGTCACACTCTGAGCAAAGCTTAACAGGGAAGGAAAATCCCCCAGAAAAGCAAAGCACAGCAGGAATCACCAGGTAATCTCTTTTTCTGTGTGCTGCATCCACTGTGCATAAAATATTTTAATATCAGTTGATGTGTTACCTGCTCCCCAACAAGTCTCTGCAGCTCCATGGAGATTTATATTGCAGTGATTTGGACACTGTACAAGTCTTATCCTCAGGGTGGAATATTTTCATGATTGCCAATTACCTGCAAGTCCTCCTGAGCACAAGGCAATGTAAGATGGGTGTGAAATAAAGAACTTATGCATAACATCAGAATTTGGACAGTTAAATCTTCATGGTGAACGGGAGTGAAACAAGCCTGTTTGCAGAACTCTTCAGATCCAAAGGTTCCTTGCACTGCTGGGTAACAGTTACCTAACTTGGAACCGGCTCCTATGAAACAATCCCTACATGACTTTAGGCTTGCAGTCGTCAAAAATAGTGTTGATTGGGGTAATGTGTTTCATTTCATACCCTAAGGCTGTTTGCATTTCATCCAGGTGAACATTGCAAAACTTCCCCTTCCCAGGTGTTCTGATTCCAGCTTCATTAGGAGGGTAATTTTAATTTTCCTCTTTCTAAGCTGTTCCTTTTTCCTCTGATGCTTAACCAAAATATTAATAAAGTTTTCACCTCCTGTGGGTTAAAAACTGGCTTTTCCACCTGGCATAACCATGTCCTTGTCTTAAGGTAAATCTTTTCCTCTTGCTTTGAATTTCACAGAGCCGTGTTTAACATCTTTTTAAATTACCAGTGTCTGGAATCAGTCCTGTTTTGGGGATGGAGTGCTCATCCCTGAGCTCTAATCCCAGCTGAGGTCAGACATGCATGAACAGGAGCACTGCTAGAGAGCATGTCTTTAAATATATTGATCCACATTCATAGCCAGGACTGGAAGGGTATATTTGAAGCTTGTGGCAAACAATGTATTCTATATTTGCATAATTTTTGTTTAAAATCCAGCACAATGTTTTTTCCTGAGTATACACAAAGGGCTTTGTTTGGACAAGAGCTGAAATTATTTCAGTCCAGCGTGGTGTAGGGACTCACCCCCCTGCCCTTTCCATGCATCTGTGGTAAATCACAAGTGTGGCTTCCCAGAGAGGTTTTAGAAGCCCAAATCATTTAGGTTGGGAAAGACCTCCAAGACCATCAAGTCCAACCTGTGCCCGATCCCCAGCTTGTCACCCAGCCCAGAGCACTGAGTGCCACGGCCAGGCCTTCAGAAATAAAAGATAATAATTAACGAGAAGGTAGCCAAACTAACAGAAATAAATGGTTTGTTTAGTTACTCAATAAAGTGCCATTAGGCAAATTAGATTACCAGTTTGAATTGACGTGCATCCTGAAATAATCCACACACATTCTGTGGCAGCGATTGCCACGGCTCTCACTCTGTGTCCACACCACCTCCTTTTGTCCATATGACGTGACACGCTGTGGGAGCTGTGCCAGGGGGTTGTTTGCCTTCTCCAGTTACAAGAACTGTTCTGCTCACTGAGGGTGTCACAAACCTCACCTCCTGAAAACTGGGGCTTAGGGTGAGACACCAGGTTACTCCTGTGCCAGTGGGACAGTGTCTGCAGTTCAGAGACTGAACTCAGGAAATACTGGGCATGGCTAGCTGATCATTTTTGACCTGCTGTTGTTCTTCTGTCTGTTTGACTGCCCAGAGAATCAGGGTGACAACCTAGAAAGATCAAAAATTATCATCTGTACATTGTCCTCCTGTTGTCTTCCCACTCCCTTTTCAAAAAGGAAAAAAAGTTGGTTTCCAAAATATTTGCCAGCTGAAAATGCCCAGCAAGTTGCCCTCAGCTGGGTGTGGACACAGATATGATTCAGGGCGTATTTCAGAATCATAGAATCACTGAGTGGTTTGGGTTGGAAGGGACCTTAAAGCCCATCCAGTCCCACCCCCTGCATGGGCAGGGACACCTTCCACTAGCCCAGGTTGCTCCAAGCCCCGTCCAACCTGGCCTTGGACACTTCCAGGGATGGGGCAGCCACAACCTTTTGCTGAAGTTTGTGAGAGTATGAAAGTCATGAGCAGTGATGTACATACATGCCCTCTTCTATCTCCTCTCCCAGTTCTGAGCTCAACATTCTCCTTGCCAGATTTCCAGTATTTATGTTTTATGTACTTCACTAGATAAATATGTGTGAGGCATAACAGAGTACGTTTAAACAAGGGAAAATGGAAATAATCGTAAGAAAAAAGGATCAAAAATCAATAATAGTTAACAGATCAATGTTTTTGGGAGAGGGCACAAAGTTTACCCACGCAGAGATTAGTGGTCTGCTTGCCTGGGAATATGGTTAGAGAGGGATGATTGGAGCAGGGTCAAACTACATGAGGTGGCCAACCCCTTTATGGAGCAGTGCAGTCTAATTTAAACTGGGATAGCCTTTTACATGTTTCATACTCATTTTAGATCTAAATAAAAATACAAAGGTGTTCCATTGGTATGCTTGTGCTTTGAGAGGATGATGACATTTGATAATGTCAGGTAGTTGGGGATCCACTGCACAGGTGTGAGTTGTACACACACTCTGGGTAGAGCTCGGTGTATTTCTCTGCACTTTTCTATAAATATGAGCTTAAAAATATGAACACCAAGACTACCAGGTCATAAGGAGCCCAGCACATCTGTCTGTAACTCTTCAGGGCAACCAGGCTGAGAGGAGAATGAGCAAATCCTAAAGACTCACAGACATTTGACAGGATAGAGACTCATCACCAGCAGCTCCCAAAGGTACAGGAGGCAGCCAAAATCCAGCACACCCTTGTCAGCATCAGAGGGACAGACTTTTTTGGAAGTGAGTCAGAATATTATGCACCCTGTAAGAGCCCAAGTCTCACAGACCCACAAAAATCACTGAATCCAACTCTTAAGTGAATGGCCCACCCTGGGACTTGACAGCTCTCATCCTTTGTGTCACTGAAGGACACCTGGCCAACAACCCTGAAACACATTCCTGGTGCTGATCAGCCACTTGGACACACACATCCTGGGGCTTGTGGTCCTGGGGGTGTTGGGAGTGTGGATATGAGTAGATTAAATCAGCCTGGCTTTGAAACCAAGTCACCTTCCCCTTCTGTGAGCTCTTACACTGAGCTTTGTTACTGTAATGTTCTTTCCTTCACACTTCATTTTTCAAAGGCAGCAGCAGCTTTTTATCCCTATTATTTGGGTGACTTGGGCTCTATTAGGCTCCAACTTTGTCAGAAAAAAAAATGTTTTGTGTACTTATCCAATTTGCTTATCAAAGCCTTTCAATGTCTTTCAAACTTCTTCTGTGAAATAGGGGTTCTCTTTGTGCTGTCTCATTACAACTTAAAAATGGGAAAGGTGAAGGCAGAATAAGGCTGGGCTTGTGAAGGACTGTGATTTAATCCCATCCAGTGAACATCTACCTTGAGAGTAGCACAACCTTGTCCCCAGGCTTTAATACACAGAATTATGATGAGGTAAAGCGAGCTCAAACTGATGTACTCAGCTCTAAAGAGCCATGAAATCTCACTAAGGGTAAAAAACCAGGAGTTAATACAAGTGGGACCCTACTGGAAAAGCTTTTTGAGTGGCTAAACGTGGAAAGAATTGGATGGGAGGTTGTTGGGGGTTTAAGCTACTAACACAACCCCCAGAACACAGATAATTTAGGGGTGTGTGTTATTACAGATTTTTGTGTGATGCTTCTGCTGCTGTTCCAACATGTGACCCACTGGGTTTAGAGGAGGGTGAAGACCCACCTGTATGTTTCCATACACCAACCATAAGTATTTCTGTTTTGTCTTAGGATTAGAGATAATTATGTAAGGTGATGTGTATTCTTAAGAGCAAAACCATTGCTCTCTTCTCTTTCAATGATATTATGGATTATAGGAATGTTCTCAGTTCTTGACCTAATCCCAGTCTCAAAGCTTCTGTATTTGTGATCAAAGGTCTCACTTTTTCTATCAGAACATGGAGGGGATATGGGGTGTTATTTAAAATAAAGCATAGTGTTAAGTAGGGAATAATTGTTTATTTTGCCTGTTTCTAGTGTGTCACAAATGTCCATGTTGGCCTTTTTATGTGAACATTCTATTACCACATTCAGCTTTATCCAAGACATCCCTGGAGAAATAAACCAATGAACCATTTCTTCCAGAACTGGAAGAAGAAGGGTGACTGATATTAAAGTTAGGTTTTTGCCATTAGCTTCGTGTGTAGCCTGGTGAGAATCATTCAAGTTCCTGTGTAAGGGCAGAGGGACAGGACTGGTTGTGACCTTTGCCTTGTCCTCTGGGCAGGGACACCCTTGGGAGTTCCTCCCAAACTCAACAGAGTGGGTTGCAGTGTCAGTGGGAGTCTCTGTGTCATAAACTGCAAATAATCCCCCTAAGGAGATGGTTTGAAGGTTTGTGATTGTAAACTCTGGGCATTAGGTGTGATTTGTGCTTATTGGATTGGCCCTCTTTATCCTTTTCAATTAAGATGAATCTTCAGGTCACTCAGTGCCGAGGAGGGATCTGCAAACACAACTGTCTTTGGAGAACATTTTGTGGGAAGTGCTCAAATAATCTAAATGTAAATGTAGGTGAATGCTGTACCCGATCCCTGGCTGTTGTACCCACCTGTGCCAGGTGTGGGTGTGGTCCCACGCCCCAGCTGTGCCCAAGGCAGGGATCTGGTATCCAATGGCAGCACTAGGTGGCACACACGGCCAGGTCACAGCTCCTCACCTCAGGAGCCGGGATGCTCCCGTGGCTCACCAGGTGGAATGGCTGCCCTGAGCCTGTGACTCACACCCCAAGGCCTCCTGCCATCCCTTTCAGCTTGTTGCAAAATCCAGGAGATGCCCAACTGTTTCTGGAACAGCTGCATCTCTGTGCAGGAGCGTTTGGCACGTCTGGGTGTGCTGTGCCACCTCCTGCCAGCACCGTTCATCCCACCCAGCTCCCTCCAGGGACACACCGTGGGGCTCCCGGGCTCTGAACACTGGAAGCCATGGGAAAAATCTGAGGATGTTTTTAAAACTAATTAAATGCCCTACATATGAAAGTATTATACTAATGTATAATACTAATGTATAATATCCATGCTCAGCCCCAGCTTGTTGCCTTTCCAGACAGGAATCCACCTCTCCTTCCAGGATGACTTACCCATGTGCTCTCTGCTGCTCCGTGTGTTGTTGACTGGGTGTGACCTCAATTTTCTCTCAGCCAGCATCTTTCCAGCTGAAGTTTTATGATCCTGATCCTGTTTGTTGATCCCTAACTATCTACTTAAAGAATGTCTCACCCCCAGCAAATGTCTTAGCTGTATCTTGTACCTCTTTTCGCAAAAGCCACTACACAGTGGCATTTATGTCTTAGGTATGTGCCTGTCACTATCCAAATTTCCCAGTCCTCCCAGCAAACAGAGACACAGAATTGGCTGAGCAGGGTCACAGCTGGAAGGCTGTGAGTGGTCAAGACAAATCAGCAGATAAATCATCTGAGAAGAGCAGAGAATTAGAGCTGATAACCCAGACAAGCCCTCTTTCCACACAGTGAAGAGATGGATGGGATTGTGTCCTGGGGAAATACCTAAAAACTGCAGCATTTGGGGAACATTAACAAGGGGAAATTAACTCCAGAGTCAACAGATACTTGGAGAATGATGAGTCAGCTCATGCAGGGACATCTTTGCTGCACGGAAAAGCATCTGGCTGCCAGAGTGATGAACATCCCCATGGAAATTGTCATTCTTAATATTCCAGCTTCCTTAGCAGCAATTTTTGCTGTGAGAGTGTTGAGGCCCTGGCACAGGTTGCCCAGAGAAGCTGTGGCTGCCCCTGGATCCCTGGAAGCGTCCAAGGCCAGGTTGGACAGGGCTTGTGGAAGGTGTCCCTGCCCATAGCAGGGGGTGGGATGAGATGAGCTTTGAGGTCCCTTCCAACACAAACCAGTCTGGAATTTGGTGAATTTGTTCAACTTGAGCAGGTCCAGTTTTACAGAGAAAACCTCAGCTGGTGAGTATTTCTCTTCTGGTTTGTCTTGGTTGGGAGTAATGGATATTATCCACTATGATGCAGGTAGTGTTGGCCTTGCTTTTGTGTGTGTTACTGGCTCATCCTATCCTGGACTGATGCACTCACACAGACACAGACTGTGTGTGGGGGTGTTTGTGTGCCATCCAGCCACAGAAACCTGTACTTAGAGGGGACTCTGAGAGCCCAGTGTGAACAATTTGTTTGGTATGTTTGAAAACTCCAGACTTAATTCCACTCTGAATAAGAAAACTATAGTATGTACTTTCTGAAATGTCTAGTGGTAGATAAAATTTTAGATAAAATGCAGATCAAATCCTAATTAACCATTATAGGAACTTGGAATCATCTCAATTTAGATGTAGATTATTTCAAGCTCATAACCCAAGTGGTTGACATGGATGCAGAGGCTTTGTGAGGTGCTGATGGTTTCAGAGTTTCACCACACTCCGTGGATCCCATTTGCACCAGAGGCCTGTTCCACTCAAAAAAGGTAAAATTAACAATGGCAGATGGAATTCTTGGTCTTCTTTATCACCCTTTCCTCCTACACTTCCATCACTTCAGGCTGTGGATGGAGAAATGGCACAGATATTTCTCTGATTTGGGAAGGGAGTTGAAGACTCTGTGTGTGCACTGGGCACAACCTGAGGCACTGCAGAACTGCCCTGCGAACACACGGAGCTGTTCTGGGCCTGTCAGAGTTGGCATCGAGGAGAAACAGTGTCCTTTGCCAGAACAAACTGTTCCCTAGTCAATCTCAGTGCAGGGATCTCATCCTTGGAATTCTTTCAGTTCTGTGGAGCTTTTACCGCTGTGCTGAGTTTAAATTGGAAATATAATTTCCATTAGGAAAGGAACAGGTTGGTTTTTTCTCCCTAATCTTTCCTTGCTAATGACCTTCTGTGTCAGCTGGACCACTTGGGATTTTCTCTCTGAGTCACTGAGCACTATTAACCTGGATTTATAACCTGAGCTTAGTTAGAACTGCAAACATTGGGACATTCAAAAACGTTGGAATTATTGCCCAGTTCTTAAAAACACAAAAATATCTGGGCATTTTACACTGAAGAATAAAAATCTTGGAAAGAAAGGGTCTTGATACAAGATATGCTTTTAAGACTTCAAAAGTGAATGAAACTTCCAAAACTTCAGGTGTTGTTTTGTTCAAACTTGGATTAAAAGTGCCACTTTATTCCCAGGAATAGGAGTCTGCCCCTCCAAAATTCTACCGTCCCTTCTTAAGGGAGTTTTACAAAACTGCTCACTGGAGGGATGATAGCTTCTTATAAAACAAAGTGTGACTGCAACATTGTCAAAAGGAATAAAAATTTCTGCCATCTCAAGTGCCAAACTCCTTGAAATTTCCAGCAGACTGATAATGGGACAATGAACACTGAATAGGGGATACCCAATGGTAATGATTTCCTTACAGAGGGAACCACCCAGTTATGAGTAAGTTAACGCAGTAAGACTTTGAGGTTGGTCCCATCCCACACCAGAGTGGGACATGGTGGGTTTTAGTGGAAATCCATCTCTATTTGGCATTCCCTTCTGAGCAGAGAAGAGCTGGAAGGAGTTCAGACCCAGAAATAAAACAGGTAAGTGCCTGGAAGGCTGAGGTTATGAGAGGGTAAAAAGGAGGTAAATATACAGCATAACTTGGCTCAGTGACAACTCACCATCTATGGCCACACAGGAGAAGAGTTTCAGGTGTCTTTAAAAATAGCAGGCAAACTAATGGAGGAAATATTCCTCTGGATACAAGGGAGGGGATCCTTGGACAATAATGTCTTGCAGATCATCCCATTGTCTCTCTGGGAAGCAGTGGAAACGTCAGAGGGTGCTGAGCAGCACATGAAGAAGGGCAGGTAGCAAGAAGCCTGGGAGAAAGAAGCAAAGCAGGCGCAAACAAGAGGCATGAGAGAGGGGAAAAAGAACTGTCCTGTTTTCTCCTCTTCCCAGAAATACTTGGCCAGTCCTCCCATTACTGCACTGGGAATGGCTGCTGGAAGAAAACCATCCTGCTGAGCAGTGGAGGTTTCATCTGGTAGAGCCTCTCCAAGTCCAGCTGATTTGAATGTTTTATCTCAGCCACCGGGGATTCATTCAGTCCTGCTTAGGACATACATTCCATCTCAGTGACAGTGGGCTTTTGGCAGCACACACTTTAGTTGCCTTCTCTCAAGTAGTTGGGAGCAGAGAGCTCTGGTGTTGAGAGCCTGAGTTCAGGGTGGCCTGGGAGCAGAGGGGGATGTGCCCACCCTGAGCAGGCAGAGCAAGAAATGCCCATTGCCTGCAGGGACACCAATGAACCAGGAGTCCTTGCCTGGCAGTGACAGCCTGGCAGTGTCAGGGCTGTCCAGCCTGGAGAAGAGAAGGCTCCAAGGAGACCTCAGAGCCCCTTCCAGAGCCCAAAGTGGCTCCAGGAGAGCTGGGAGGGACTTTGGGCGAGGAAATGGAGGGACAGGACAAGGGGGAATGGCTTTAAGCTAAAGTAGGATAGATTTAGATGGGATATGGGGAAGGAATCCTTCCCTGTGAGGGTGGGGAGGCCCTGGCACAGGTTGCCCAGAGAAGCTGTGGTTGCCCCTGGATCCCTGGAAGTGTCCAAGGCCAGGTTGGACGGGGCTTGGAGCAACCTGGGCTAGTGGAAGGTGTCCCTGCCCATGGCAGGGGGTGGCACTGGATGGGCTTTAAGGTCCCTTCCATCCCTAAACCATCCTGTGTTTCTATGATTGTATTATTTCCTAAATGATAACATTCCACATCTATTCTTTAGTGATGTGTTATATTCCTAATGGACCAACAGGAATCAGAAGGCTTGAGAACCAAACTGGAAAGGAGGACTATGGGTGGAAAAGGTTTCTGGCAGAAGGATTTGTTTGGTGACCTCTACCCTTCTGTAGTGTTATAATAAATTCTAAGGAAATTGGATGTCTGTAACAAGTAATGGCCTGGAAGAGCAGCTTGCAGCCTTAGGCAAAGCTTGAAACCAAAGACGTAGCAAATTAATCATTAAGCACAGTAATGGTTTGGTTTCAACAGTTTATTATACAAAAAGCAGTTTGTTCTTGTCATGTACTCGTGCTTTAGAATTTTCTCCTTTAGAATTTTCTTCTTTAGAATTGGTTAGGCTTAGAATGGTTTACATATCCAGAATGCAGAAAGGATTTTGTCTTGGAAAAATGAACGTGTGAACACAAGAGTTAATTTCCCTGATGGAAATGATCCCATAGGATCCTGAACAAATAGAGAAGGTGACCATCTCTGACCCATTTCAGAGTAGCCTTTGAACATACAATTGAAATAAAGCATACACTTACATTTCTGTGGCATCAGTGGGACTTCAACAGTGATGTCCTGATTAGAGAAGCTTCCACCACCTCTTAGTTCTGCTGATTTAAAACTGGACTGAGATAGAAGCCCTTAATCCTGTCTGCATTTTCATGTGGTGTTCAATTCCACTGGCAAATATGTGCACAACAGAATAAAAAATGCAGTGACAAGTCCTATTCAGAACCATAGAGGGCTGGGTTATTTATGGCAACAATTTGTAGAGCTTTTGCACAATTTCTCTCCAGAGGATGCTTTGTTTGGGGGCACAGAGAGATATGTTTGACTAGGGAAAATGCAGCAGGGAAGATTTTTACATTCATTGAAATAAATGCCATCCTGCCACGTGGAAAGGGAAGAGGCAGCCAGCAAGGAAACAAGGGTTTATTCTGATAAGCACAATGCTGGAATAAGCTCTGGGTGCTTGGCATCAAATTAGAGGGAATGCTGATGTAAACTGTGCTGAACTTGGGTCAAGTCTGGTTTGCTGAGGTCTGGGGATTGACAACACTTGCTGAGGGCTGGAATGATTCATGTTGCTGCTGGAGTTTGCAATAAAAGGCAAGGAGAACAAAAGGAGAAGGGTTGGGGTGTGCAAACCCAGAAGGGCAGAGGCAGCTGTAGGTGAGGCCCCTGCAGCAGCCAGGGCTGTTTCACAGGGCAGAATTCTCCCAAAGAAAAGGTGGAACAAAGATAAATTCCGGAAGTGTCTCAAGCACAAGTCTGTTCTCCTTATTTTCTGCATCTTTACCATTTCCAACAATTCACATGCTCGAGTTCCTTGTTACCATGATCATTCTTCACCAGAGTCTCCATGAAATTACCAAAATCATTTGTGTGCTGTTTTTCTCCTGGGTTTCATTCACTTGCCTGCTCCTGGAAGTGTCCTGGCACAGGACTGTCTCCAGCAACGGGCTCATTTGTCATACTGGAACATTCCAATGTCATGGACTAACAGAAATACAGTTTATAGTTTAATCTGTATTTTTTCTTCAGCTGTTTTACTTGGCAACTTCGGTGGAGTAAGCCCTGTTGTACTCATGGTAAATATGGAGTGAAGTCCCTTCAGGGAATTTATTTTGGGAATATCCAGGAATGTAAAGAAGCATAATCATTGAGGACTAAGCTGTTGCACTCATTTAGTCATTAATAAAAGGGATTATGCTCTATCATATAATAACATCCTCTACTGATTCCTGTATAAGATTTGTTTTATCTGGAAAATTATTGTGTATTCTTTTCCAGTAGATAATGATACTTGTAAAGGGTGAGTAGATTAAGCATGAATCATATGGTCATAGAATATCCTGAGCTGGAAGGAACCCACAGGACCACCCAGTCCAGCTCCTGGCCCTGCACAGACACCCCAACAATCCCACCCTGTCCCTCAGAGCGTTGTCCAAACCCTCCTGGAGCTCTGGCAGCCTTGGGGCTGTGCCCACTGCCCTGGGGAGCCTGGGCAGTGCCAACCACCCTCTGGGGGAAGAACCTTTGCCTGAGATCCAACCTAAATCTCCCCTGACAGAGCTTCATGAAGCTCAAGGGTGTTTCAAAAGTTGCAGCACTATTTTCTGATATGTTTGGTGTGTATGTGCTGAAATTGGGGGTTGCAGCCTGCTCTTTTCCAGGCAAGAAAGCTGTTCTGGTCTTCTGCAATCTGGTGTGCAGTTGAGGCAGTGGGTAAGTGAGACTTGCAGTTTAAAGGCAGGACTGTGGAGGGAGGCCCTCCCAGAAGAGTGAGAGATGCTGCCTTGTGGGAAGGAAGCCCCTGTATTCACAGAATCATAGAACTGTTTAGGTTGGGAGAGACCTCTGAGATCATCGAGTCCATTTGATGAGGTGGCTGTGCCTTTCCTCACTGCCACCCCTTTGGCACTGGTCACTAGTGTACCCTGGGGAAAAGAGAGCAAGGAAAGGCCAAATATCCTGTCCAGCATTCAGGAGGAATGGCTTAAGAACTCACTGAGCCTGAGGTAATGCCTGTAACATTGCATTTAACAGCTGTACGTGGACATATCCTTCATGGCTTCCCACTGCCAAGGGCAGGGTCAGATGGGATATTGGGAAGGAATTCCTGGCTGTGAGGGTGGGGAGGCCCTGGCACAGGTTGCCCAGAGAAGCTGTGGTTGCCCCTGGATCCCTGGAAGTGTCCAAGGCTAGGTTGGACAGGGCTTGGAGCAACCTGGGCTAGTGGAAGGTGTCCCTGCCCATGGCAGGGGGTGGAACTGGATAAGCTGATTGCATAAGTGTTTGCATTCTTGGCAACACTTTGGAAGCTGCCACTGGTTGGGAGTTTTTCCATTTTGGAGAGCCTGGGGCACCCAGGATCTTGAAGGGTGAGTTTTTGTTCTCTGCTGCCTTAAGTTGGGCTTCCAAAAGTAAGACAACCCTTAAACAACTGTCAGACAGCCCTGGGAGTGTCCAAGGCCAGGTTGGATGGGGCTTGGAGCAACCTGGGCTAGTGGAAGGTGTCCCTGCCCATGGCAGGGGGTGGAACGAGGTGAGCTTTGAGGTGCCTTCCAACCCCAACCAGTCTGTCATTCGTGGTTCTGTTTATTCCCCTAATCCCTCAGCTCAATTGTATTTGGACCTTTACAATCTCTCTTTCATTTGCTTATGTGACAAAACATTCCCTGATTCTAGAATGGTCCCTCTCACTCCTGTGAGGGGTAACGAGTGAAAAGCCCAAGGCACAGTGCACGTTTAGGAATCATCCATCCCAGAGCTGTTAATTCTTTATTAATTTGGCTGCATTATATGTCCCCAGCCCACTTTGCCCCAGCACAGAGCCCATGTCTGTGGAGCTGCAGAACAGGGGTGACAGGGCTGGAGGGCTTTTTTTGCCTCACACAGCCTTGAGCAGCAGCACTGGGGAGTTTAAAGAGAGTGAGGGGAGGTACAGGAAAATTACCCTGAGTAATTTAAATACCCAGAGTATTTTTGCAGCTCAGCAGTGTGCAAAAAGGCTAATTGAGACAGTCAGGTTCTGGGACACGAAATGCACATTTTTTTCTTGCTATATTGGGTTGCCCAGATTTGTCAGCAGAATTGTAAAAACATACATATGAATGCATCACGCATTTCTCAGCAATTGTTGATCTCTGTGTTGATGGCTTTGGTTATTTCCAGGTTTTACTTCTGTTTCTTAACTTCTGTGTGCAAAGCTGTCGGTTTGTTCCTTTGGGGAGAGTGATGATGGTTTGCTGCTGGGTGGGGTGATGTGGGTGATCTCTGCTTCCTCTTCATGTGTTCCAGCCATTTCTGGGAGCAGATGTCCTTAATCATTAGAATCCTTCACTTGAGAAATAATTAAATGCAGCCATGAATCCTTCCATGACTTAACTGCCAGGATCAGTCTGATAAGGAGCAGCACCTCAAAAATTCAGCTTTCAGTGAGAAACCTTTGGCTTTGCTCTCACCTTTGACCATTTGTAAGATAAAGAAAGAATTTCATAGTTTCTCAGAAGAGATGTGTAGGTCTGTACAATCCCTGAGAAACAGCTGGCTCCTGATTGTCTTGTTTTTATTTGTATATTAAGGCAAACATTTCAGACACGTTGAACTTCCAGCTGACCTATTTCTCGCAGTGCCAAACAAAAACAAAGCCAGAAAAAGATACAATTTCTTCATTCTGAAAATGTAAAAAAATACTCAATTCTGCAAATTTGGGCTCAATTCTGCCCAAGTTTAAAAACTGCAGGTTGAGAGATGGTTCCATATAAGACCTATTTTTGATTATTTGATGCTTGGAACCAGATTGCATTTGTACATTGTAGTTTTGCTCTTCTAGAAGTATTTTCAAAACTCAGATTCAGCCTCAGCACATAAAAATATTTTTATTTCCCTGTGATGGAAAAAGACTGAGGGTCCATAACTCTCTTTGGTTAGTAAAATGTCCTATTTGAGTTGATTGTTTTACAGGGTGTTTCTTCGTGGTTAGGGAATGTTTTTATGAGCTTTGATTTTGTCATAACAATATAGCAGATTTAGGGCATTAGGGAATAAGGTTTCCTGCTAGTCAAAGATAATAATATCTGGAAACTTTACTGAATATTAGGACATACTAAAAATAAACCCACCTCTCTGCCTAGTGCAGTGTCTCATGTCATTGGTGTAGGGGTTTTATATCTAACTAGCTTATGGACATGAGAAAAAGCAGAATGAAGACAAGATAACCCAAAGATTTGAAAGCAGAAGATGCAACACTCAGGAAACACATTTCTCAAGAGCTTCTTCACTCTGATCTGTCACACCTGGACTTCTTCACACTCCTGGGTTCCCATTATAATTTCTGATGAAGTGGGTGTTGAGTCTCTTCTTGTGGTCACAGCAAAGCAAAGCAAAGCAAAATCAGACTGATTTTAGTTAAGAGAGAGAGAAGCAGAGGAATAATGGTTATTGTGGAAAAAAAAAGAAGACATTAGTACAGAAATGGCCTCATTTAGGAGAGGAAATGTGCAAGTTACCCTTTAGGTGCAGTGTTGCCTTTGAAGAAACTGGATGAACTCTGCATAAAACCTGTGACCCGTGATGTCAATAATAGTGTGTGAATGTTTATGGTGCCATTATTCTCAAAAGGGCAAACAAGGTTGTCCAAACACTACCTTCAGCTATTTAACCAAAATTTATCTCCTGAAAAATGTCTTTCATAAAATCTCTGGGTTCCTTTCTTGTTTCCTTGTGATACTTGGGTGAGTTCTTTCCAGAGGACACACAGCAAGTGGTCAAGTTGCTCCTTTCTGCCAAGGGCAGAAACTTATTTCTCAAGAAATAACTCCATATTGTTTTTGAATCATGCAGTTTTTCCATGAGTCTCTTTGCACCCAAAACACTTCAAAAAATAGGATTAACAGTGAGTCCTGCAAATATTTCTCCCATCAGTAGTAATGTTTTCTTTATTTGAACAACTTCCACGGATAAAGGTTTCTCAGAAGGAACATGCACAGGTTGGGATATAATTTTTTCAAGGGGAAATCATCCCTCCACTTTGAAGATGTCAACAAAACTAAGTGATCCAACTGGAAAAACTGGGATTTTTGAAAAAGAAGGTAAATATCAACAGTCCTCTCATGGATTAATAACTGGAAAAAGGAGGAGAAGAAGATAGGAAAGAGTGTTCAGATTTTGTAACTGAGAGCAATAACCAGTGGAACCCCTTGCTGGAACCTCTGTTACTTAATGTATTCATTCAGGGGAGAAAAACATATGCTTTTTATCAACTCAAATGATGGAATTTTTGCACATAGGAAGGTACAGAGACTGGAGGTTTTCTGTCAAAAAGAGTGGACAGAAACGATCACAGAATCATGGAATCACACAGTGGTTTGGGTTGGAAGGGACCTGAAGGCCCATCTCATTCCACCCCTGCCCTGGGCAGGGACACCTTCCACTAGCCCAGGTTGCTCCAAGCCCTGTCCAACCTGGCCTTGGACACTTCCTGGGATCCAGGGGCAGCCACAGCTTCTCTGGGCAACCTGTGCCAGGGCCTCACCACCCTGAAAATTCCTTCCCAATATCCCATCTAAATCTGCTCTCTTTGTGTTTGAAGCCATTCCCCCTTGTCCTGTCATTAGAACAGTCTTGTAAATAGTCCTTCTTGATAGGATAATTGTTAGTAATTATAAGAGTTATATCCACAGGCATCTACTGAAAAATCCTGGTCTTGGTGCAACCCCCAGGGGAGGAAGTTCCTGGTGTGCACAGGGAAAGGAGCACCTCGCACACTTTCTGCTTCCTGCACTTTTCCCCTGACTGGGCACAACTGACAACAAGACACTGGGCAAGAAGGAAGGTGGGGAGTTACAGTGAGGGCAGCAGATCTTCAGAATAATGAACTCCATACCATTCATGATTTTTTTTGTCTATTGCTTCTTTCTGTGACTGATTTTTGTTTAAGTTGAGGCAACTTTATTTACATCTATAATGTAACTAGTACTCCAGAGTATAATTTAATAAGATATTTGATCCTGTACTCATCTCCTTTAAAATGTCCTTGCATAAATAAGATCAGCCTTAGTGTATAACTATGCTAATCTGTTAAAAAAATCACATGATTTTTCCTCTCAAGCAAAGCTGGTAATACCGTGTTTGAGTTTAAATAATGTAAGAACTGCCTTGGAACATCAGCTCCTGTGAGGTTACTTAATCTGACCTGGAAGCTCACAAGCTGGATATGAGGAATGTTCAGCTGCCCCTCTGGATTGCACCTATTCCAGGGGAATCCAAGTGATGTGTCACACAGAACAGCTCTGCCTGTGGGGAGGGGATCGAGGAGATGGAGCCAGGTCGTTCCTGGTGGTACCTGCTGGGGAGGTGGTGGCTGTGAGTGAAACAAGGAGGTACAGAGTGGATCTGAAGAGGGGCTGTTCCTCCACAGGGACAGCCCAGCCGTGGCACAGCCTGCCCAGGGAGGTTGTGTCACCTCTGTCCTTGGAGGTTTCCAAGTTCCCACTGGATCAAGGTGTGGGCAACTTGGACTGACCCCAGAGCTGCCTCTGCTTTGAGCTGGAGGTTGGGTGGGAACCTCCTGAAGTCTCTTCCAGCCAGTTCCCCTGTGATCCTATCATTTTATGGGGCCAGACACTAGAGATATAATAGCAGGCAATTACAGACACTGACTTCTTCCTTAATGTGAAGGTTTCCCCGACGTGCTGCACTTCAGGCTCTCAGAAGATATTTCAGGATGGCAGGATTGTGTCTGAAACCTGCTGTTATTTTAGCCCTTCGTGTTTGTTTCCATAATTTCCATGGGTGACTCGGCCACAACCCCAGACAACCACCCTGTGGGTGGAAGGAGGGGGAGAAAGAAGGGAAGGGATACCAAGGAATCAGACACCTGATTGAGAACTCCCTTCAGAAGTCCCTTTGAGTGCAAATTTTTCTCCTTCACAGTGGAAAGTAATCCGGAGTTATTAATTATTTTTTAAGTGGTAGGGGAAATGTTTGCATGTGGGTGTGGGGGAGGAAGGGCAGAGGCAAATTGGCTTAGAGGAAATGTCACTTTTCTGTGACATATATGTCTGTTACATTGTCTTAGAGGAACAAACTGGAAATTAGGGGTGCATTTATTCTGCCAGCTGTCAATGGCAGGAGGCAGCAGCCTGAAAATCCAGCTCCAGGCCCCAGCTACACCGTTTCTGGTGATGCAATGGGTAAGCAAATGGCCATTTTTCACCAGGAGAAGTCTTAATAGCAAGATTGACAATTTGCTCTCCCCCTGTGGTGTTATAGGTAATGGATTGAATGATTTTCACCACAGAAAGAGAGGTATTTTACCTTGACAAGAGCCAATATCTGAGGAATGCCTTGGGAATGTGGAGCAGGAGGATGCCCTCCATGGAGTACCTTGGGTGTTTGTAAGCCTGATCAAAGAGTGATCTTTTTCTGATACATCATGAAGTGTCTGGAAGAAAATAGTGGGTTTGTGTTAAGGATCTGACGAAACACCCCTTTTTGTTTACTTAGTTGCGTGTTTGTCCTGGCATTCCCACTCTCGCTTTTCCATGGTTTGCCTAAAGTTGAGCCTGAGCTTTGATGCCCTCGAGGGCACATCAAAAGGGCCTCTGTAATTTGTCGTGGCTTCCCTTAAAATTCTGCTTCAGAGGAGGCCTTTGTGTGCTTGCACAAGATAGTTGTTAGTGGGTCGAGATCGCCCGGAATTAGAAAAATAAACTTCACATAAAAGACAATGGAAAGGTTTCTTTACCCATTCCAAGGTTAGTTGACGAGGACCCCACAAAACCTCCCACAGGCACAACCCACACTCACCTCCCACAGTGAGTAAGGACTTGCAGTGTGTGGGGAAGAATGAGAGATGGGGGGAGACAGCTGCTAAATTTCCTTTTTCACAGGAAAAAATAAATAAATCATGAAACCCCACTCATAATTTTCAAGAAGAAGTAGGATTAAGATCAAAAATAATTAAACGAAATAACAGGAACAGTCATAATGTAAAATTTCCTGAGTTGTTTCCTTGGACAGAGAGAAAAATTAGAGTTTTGCTTATCAGAAGTAACTCTGGGAATTTTGATGGAAATACTGGAGTTCCCCTGTTTGCTGGGGGTTGTGTTTATTCCAGCATTTGCTATCTGTAAAACCACGAAAAATACAACCCTGGGAATCGTGCTTTGGACAAATTTAAAATGCCAAGAAAGAGAGTTGGAGATAAACCCTCGGTTTGCAGATGACCCTCCCTTGGCAGAGTTCGGGGGCAGCTGATCAAGCCTGTGAGCAACATGTGGCTCCACAGAAGTTTGTGGCTGGAGCAGGACCGTGCCAGGGAGAAAGTGGAGCAACAAGACCTCCAGGAAAAGGGATCATAGCTGCACTGGAGCTGTGGGTGCTTACAGTCACCTCTGAGACACAGACAGCTCTGAAAACTGCCTCTCCAGTGCTCAGCAGTGTCTTGGATGCTTAAAATTTGTATATTGGGGGGATTTAGAGCCCAGACAAGGTGGTCAGACCCTCAGCCTTGCCAATCAACCAGCAGTCAAAGGGGACAAGCAAACTAACTTGGTTTATTCACATCTTTTGTCATTTTGACATGTCTCCAAGACCGATAATGAGCTCTTCTGACACATTTTAGAGTCCTTTCCTACCCAAAGATGAGGTGATCTTCAGACAGCGGTCGATGTGGAAGACAAAAGGACCCAAATAACAGCACTGTCATGGGCTTGCTGCATGTTTCTGGTTAATGTTCCCTCAAATAGGCATGATGAGAATGTGAGTGTCCACATCAAACAAGTGCTTTCTGAGCTGGCAGTCCTTGGTTTGCTCTCTAAACATAAACTCGCCCTTCTTTGCGACAGCACTCAGAGCAGGGCGCTTTCCTACCCTGCCCTTTTCCCTTACGAGATGAGACAGACCACGAGGTCAAAAGTAATGGCCAGAGTGGCTCAGCTCCTGCAGCGCAGCACAGCGGGGGAGCAGGAAGATGATGGAGAAAATGAGGTTTCTGGCTTGCTGTCCTCTAATTGTGGCTACCACTTTACCAGACATTAGGAATATGAGCAGTCCTTATGTGCCCTTCACTTGTGGAAGAGAATCCTTTGGCGTTCCACACTTTGAGGAGGTCCCAGTTGTGTCATCGAAGCCTTTTTCTTTCCCCCCTTCATCTTTGCTTTTTCATGACCACATTTTTCGGAGAAGTGAGCTCCAATTTAGGCACTAAGCATGTACAAAGCCCCAGCAAATTCTTACATAAAAGTGGGTATTTCGAAAGAGCTTGGTGTCAACAGTGAAGTGAAACTCAGTCTCATCTTCCGGTGTGTCCAGAGAAGAACTGGCTTCTTTGAGACCTGGGATGTTGAGAGGGCGAGTTGTGGGTGAGCAGCAGCTGAGATTTGAGCCTATCAGGTTCTCCCACTGACTCACCGTGAACGCCGCAACTCCAGGTGGGAAATACTTTTTCGGGTTTTAATCCAAGAATCGCAGAATCCCAAAATGGTTGGGATGGAAGCTCATCCAGTCCCACCCCCTGCCATGGGCAGGGACACCTTCCACCAGCCCAGGTTGCTCCAAGCCCCGTCCAACCTGGCCTTGGACACTTCCAGGGATCCAGGGGCAGCCACAGCTTCTCTGGGCAACCTGTGCCAGGGCCTCAGCACCCTCACAGGGAAGGATTCCTTCCCAATACCCCATTTGACTCTGCCCTCTTTCAGTTCCGGGCCACTGCCCCTTGAGCAGCAAACAATGCAGCAGATAATATTTATAAATACTCTTCAGTATGTTTGTATACTTTTTATATTTATAAATATTCTTATGTATATTTCAAAATACTCGAATGTTAATTCCTTTAAAGCAGAACAGAAAAGATGTGGAAGGGAATTTTAAGGTCATCTTATAGCATCCCAAAGGGCAAAAGCGATAGAATTAATAAAAATGACAGCGTTGCAATTAAAGCCAATCCAGACCAGCCCTTAATTGCCCCTTCCCCTTCCTCTAGGAGAGACCAGCCGAAATGTGATCAAGGCACTGTCCCTGCACTTGCTCTGCTAAGTTTTGTGGGTGCTTTTTAGAAATGTTAATGTGACCACACACACACACCCCAGAAAATCTGACTTAAAAATTCACCTTTTAGATTAAAAAGGGACCAAAGGAAAACCAAATGACCAAGCTGCACCTTGGCGGAGCTGACGGAGCTTCATAGGCTGTTGCCTTCTCCTGAAACAGCTACCGCTGTTTTATTATTCATCCTTTCAAAACGAAGAGTTTGCAAGTGAAAGTGTTGTGCATGATACACGCAGGTGTTGTTAATTAGGTATTTATAGACCGTGCGTGTCACACCTGCTGAATCCAACACCTCGCGGCCGGCAAAGCCACGCCCAGGATCCCCCGACAGGTGTGGATGTTTCAAACGAGAGTGATTTTAACGCGAACTCCATTTACTTTATTATCCCTTTCAGCCGCCCGCCCCTCACCTCACGGCCAAGCCCTTAAGGCCGCCCGCCCCTCCCGGGGCTCCCTCCGCTGCCCTCGGCGCCGTCCCGGGAGGGACGTGGCCCTTCAGCCCCTCAGCCGCTGCCGCCCCTCAGCCCCCCAGCTGCAGGACACGGGCCCTCAGCCCATCAGCCGCCATCGCCCCACAGCTGTTCCCCCACGGCCGCTGTCCCCGTGCGGGCTCCTCGGTCCTCCTTAAGAGGCGGCGGCTGCGCGGCACCTCCCGCCCGGAGCGCGGAGCCGCCCGCGGCGGAGCGGGACCGGGAGCGGGACGTGCCCAGCGCGGAGCCCGGACCGAGCCCGCCGGACCCGGCAGCCGTAAGCGCGGGGCGGGAGTGGGGCCGGGGGAGCGGAGCGGAGCCCCCGCGGGGCGCGGCGGTCGGTCCGTGCCGCACAGCGAAGGGTTCTCGGGGTGCGGGCGGCACAGCGCTCGTGTGCCCGAGCGGGGCCGGGGAGGAGCTGAGCGGGGTCCCGGCGCTCCGGTCAGTGCCCGGCCCCGCGGGCTCCTCCCGCCCGGCGCTGGGGTGCGGGGACAGCGGGGGGAAACGGGGAAAGGCGGGCAGAGTTGCGCAAAACGGCTCCGACAGCGGCTTTGCTTTGGGTCTGATGGCACAGAAGTGCCGGCAGGAGTTGCTGGCGGTGACTCCAGCAGGGGTCTGGTCACGGACTGGAATCGCACGATGGTTTGGGTTGGGAGGGACCTTAGAGGTGTCCACCTCGTTCCACCCCGTGCCATGGGCAGGGACACCTTCCACTAGCCCAGGTCGCTCCAAGCCCCGTCCAGGCTGGCCTTGAGCACTGGTTTTCCTGGGGTTATCTGTGTCTGTTTGGCACCGAAGTGGCC
Organism: Corapipo altera; assembly: GCF_003945725.1. Taxonomy (NCBI): domain Eukaryota; kingdom Metazoa; phylum Chordata; class Aves; order Passeriformes; family Pipridae; genus Corapipo; species Corapipo altera. The sequence continues at coordinate 1,610,315 of NW_020884974.1, forward strand.
ATTACAGGTAGAGGTTAATTTGTGTTCCTGTCTGACCTCTCCCCAGCCCTGATGTATCACCCGCAGAAGCTGCTGCCTCCGTGGTAGGACCAGTTCCTGTGCTGGTGCTCCCCCGGTAGCTCAGGGTTTGCACTGGTTTTGTCCCTTCCCTGGAGCTGCCCCTGGGTTGGACTGCTGTGACCTGGAGCTGTGCAGGGCTTGTCCGTAGGCACTTTGTGCCTTTCCTTTGGGGAAAAATCCCTTGGGCCACCTGAACTGTTGAGTGTGACCCTGCCCCCGTGGAGGCTCCTTGCAGGCTCCTGTCTGCACTCCCAAGGGAGGAGCAGTGGCGTGGGTAGGACTTGTATCTGCAGAAAGATGTTCTTGTGCACCTCAGTAGGGTCAGATTTACACGAAACCATTGATGCATGGGATCAGCTTCTTTGTGGTTACCAAGGGTTGTTCAGCCTGCTAAGAATTCCAGAGAGAAACAACGACCTTAAAACTAATGTGTATATTTTATTTTCTTTCTGTTAACAAGAAAGTTTTTAACATATAGTGTAAAGTGCTCCTCTACCACTGTTGCCTCTTCAAATCTCCACGTTATCCCTGCCCACTTCTCTGCACTCTCTTGTTCCCTTATGGCAGGGATCCGTAACAAAAGAAAAATGCAAATAGTGATTTATGCTTGAATTTAATCTCTTCCTGCATGGCCAGTTCATCTGCACTGGAAAAACACCAGTTTGACTCTTGACACTGAGCACTGTTTATGACTCGTTTTTCTTAGAAGAATTAGACAAAAAGCCAAAAACAAAGGGGAAAAAAAGGAAACTTATTTAGTGCTGCTGCGTCACTAAGGTTTCATTTTAACTTGAGTGTTTCATTGAATGTAGTTATCAGAAGCATAATTTCCATGCTACTTTGAATAGGTTACTTTTGCCAGCTGGCCTGAACCAGCTAGAATGGGAAGCATTTCAACCAACCTGGGTTTGCCTTAGCTTTTCCCTTCAGTTCGTGAATTTTCATCATACAAAGGGGAAGAATGGGGTTGAGCCCTGAGTATTTCCCTCAGAGGAGTTCCTGCAAAGCCATTGAGCAACTTCACTGATGTTTTGGATAAACTCTGCTCTCCCTTGCCAAGGGACTGAATCCAGTGCCAGGTGCACATTTGCTTCAGGAATAATAGGAATGGCTCTGTTTGAGTGTTTTAGTTGATGTGCAATATTCAGGGATGTGGCAACTTCGCTGAATTCCATGTGGGTTGGAAGGGGACAGCGTTGGCAGTGGAACTGGAGCTGTAGAAGTTGGAAGGGGACAGCACTGGCAGTGGAACTGGTGCTCTTCTGGAGACTTGGGAACTGTGAATTCAAATGGAATTAAGTTGATTCAATGGCTTGGGCTGGAAAATACTGGGGACAGATTCACATAGCAGCCAGAGAAGGAGGGGTCTCCTGCTTGTACCTAGAGATTCAAGTGTATGAAAAATTACTACAAAACATGAGCAGATACTTGGTTTTCCATGGAAACTTTCTGGCTCAAGAGATAAAAGCTCAGAGTGTGGCATGGCCTATGGTTAACAGATGGAGTTGAGAGATGGGAAATGAAATTCAAATTTCAAACCAAAACATTTTATTCTTCACCTGATACAAGCTACTGCTGTGGGTCAAAGTCTCTGTATCCTTCAGGGCAGTATCCAAGGAAGGGGAGTGACTTTGATGGAGCAAAACTGAATTCTTGACTAATTGTTTGACATTAATGGGCAAGTACATGTCAAAAATATTGGTGCCTTACAGTCTGGGGAAGATTTAAGCAATAAAACCAAGTCCTTTCACTAAGGTAAAGCCAGTCATGACACACTTTTGAGATTACAGCTGGTCTGTTTTTGTTTCATATATCTGTTTCTAAACAGAAGCTCCACATAATTTGTGGAAGGATTTCTTTTTGATTTCATGGATGGGGGCAGCAGGATCTTGCTGTGAGGTGATGAACTCTCATGTCTGTGTTTGCTATGCCTCAGTGATATAACTGTCTTCCTCAGTAGTCTGAAAAACAAATCCCAGAACCTGCCTTGGTAATGGAAATTATCTCATCACTGCCCTAGGTTATAATAATGTGATGTAGTAACAGAATACTTTCAAAAGAATTCTTTCTTTAAAAAAAAAAAAAAAAAGGCAGCCCCTCACCAGCTTGGTATTCAGACTTTCCTGAGGGTTTTCATTTACTGTTTACCTCAGATGATCCAAGTTTCCTGACTGTACCAATTTCCAGTAGCCTGTGTGTCAACGTCTGGGCAGAGTTACTCAGGCCCTGGGCAGGGACAGGAGGTGATCTCTAGGACAGGGGAAAGTGGTCCCCAGAAAAAGGAGCAAACAAAGCACCAAGAAACCCCCAGTATTTTTTTTCTTTTATTTTTTAAACAGATTGTGGGGAAGGAACTAGTGAACACTTCTACTTTAGCCTAATTTTTAAAAATGGAAAACACTTTGGCAATACTGCAAGTGAGATTTTATGGACTTAAAAATATCAGTTAGTTCTCCAGTGTGAACATATTGTGGAAGTGTCCAAGGCCAGGTTGGACAGGACTTGGAGCAACCTGGGCTACTGGAAGGTGTCTCTGCCCATGGCAGGGGGTGGAGATGGGCTTTGAGGTCCCTTCCAACCCCAACCATTCTGGAATTCTGTGATACTGTATAGAATGACACAGTGTCTGTAAAAAGTAAGACCTCAGTGTTGGCAAGGAGACATATCAGACATATACTGATAGATGTACAGATTTTATTCACTTTCTCTAATGCCCATAATAATCTCTGTTCACCTTAAAACTGTGCTGGTCCTGTCTCAGCTGGCAGGGTGCCAGGGAACACAGACACTGCAGTTTTACTCCCAGGGTGTTTTCCTTTCCCAGAAAGCAGGTTGCTGACATGACACTTTCCATCTCAGCTCATGCTGCATGCTGGGAATGCCATGTAGTGATGGATGATTTTGGGATCTGGGCTGACAACACACCTGGAGTAGGAGTCAGTGTGTGAGTGAGTGTTCCTGGCTCTTCAAGTAATCCCTGGAGGGAAAACAGGTGCTTCCATGATAAAATCAATGTGATTTTACACAGATAACCCACCAGGCCTCAGAAGGGATGTGCTGGGAGTGCCCCTTGCTGTCTGCGAGGTGCAGACCCTTGTGAGGTTGGTGTCACAGTTAAGTGAGGTGGATCCTACCTGTGGTGTGTCTCTGAGCACACTGAGCTGCTGACCAGGCTGCACAGCTCTGTTTGCACTTAATTTAAATTTGTAAATTGTGATGTTTAATCTTCTTCCAGATGAGTGGTAGCTCTGATAACGGTGCATCCTAGAGCCTGGAGAGAAGGATCCAGTGCTGCTTGTGTCTGCTGAGAACAAAGTTATTTTTCAGGCATATTTTTCAAAATATAAAGTAGCCTGCAAGCAAAAATCCTTGTCTTTCCATCTTTCCAGCTTCCTTAAATATGGATATTTAGGGAGGAGACAGAAAGTACAGGGTCAAGAGCTTCCACGTACACAAGTTCAGAACTATATTTGATTTGTCTCACATCTGTGGGGGTTTTTTGTGGTTACCTGATAGTAAAGCCATTGAACTGACTCATCTTTGATATTTATCTGATGTTTTCCTTAGAATGATCTCAACATAAATCAGTAAAACTTCTCATGCTGTTATTATCAGTGCTTGTATCCTTAACTAAGATCTGTAGGAATGTGCACTTTCATAATGAATTATCCTTTTAGATTTACCAAGATTAGAAGGTTGTATGTTTATTTGTGCACACACAGAGATCACACTTTAAGATCTGTAAAAGTGTGTATTTCTTGTGATAACTGGGTAGTCCCAGCCCCTGAGGAACTGCATTTTATAAAACATGCACGATGGACAAGACTGACAGGTAGAATGTTGTGGTAGATGGAGATCTGGGATAATAATTGGATGCACATGTACAGGCTGTCTCATCCTGTCTGGTCCATGGCATTGGCCAGACTACTAAACTACAAGGCCAGGTTTTTCTATTAAACTGGGGAATTATTTTTTGATTTGTTTCCACCCCTCTCCCTTGTGTCTCAAGGGTTGAGATTATAAATAGGGTTTAACTCCTAGAACTGCGTTTCTCGCGCGTTTAACTTGCTGCATTGTTCAATGGATGCTAAAAATAAATGCCCCCAAGTAGAGGTTTCATTCTGGCCCATCCCAAAACCTGTTCATGTCAGCAGGAAAACAAACAGGACCTGTGGATAATTGTACTGAACATGGAGCAGCTCTGGCTGTGGCCTGGACCATCACTTTGCATGTTCCCTCCCAAAAACTGGACCTTTGGACTCCACATGCAAAACTGGAGCTCCATGCAAAATCAGCAGCTGCTGCCTGACCCTGTAGGAAAAACATAAAACTATATTTTGGGGAGAAGGTGATTGTAGCCTTGGGGGATGTAACTAATTAGAAACTTTCTGCTTGTTCCTCTTGTCTTCTGCCTTTTAAAAATAGACTACAGTGGAGATTTGTAAAAGAAAATGCACTCTTCAGGCATTCTTCTGTTCTTTAATTTCATAAATATGGATGTGTGCCTAAATAAACATCTGCCATAATGGTCATCTCTTGACCTAGGCATTTTTGATAGAATACAAACCTAACTGTTCTTTTAGTGCTGTTGTTTGAATCCAAGGAGGATAGGTGATGAGTTCCTAACCATAGCACCCCTTCTGATAAAGGCAGGACTCTGCTAAGTTTTCACAACCCTGGTGTTTTTGGATTGTTATTTTACAAAGAAAAAGTAGTTTTTCCAAGTAACCAACTGTGAATCAAAGGCAGTGCCAGGGAAAAACCTGGAGACAGATGAGAACAGTAACTGGTAGAACATCTAAGAGGAGGATGCTCGGAAGGAAATCCTGGCTTTTCTTACATCCAGTGTATTTATATGGGTTGTGTTCAGTGATGATAGTCAGACTCACTCCTTTTCCCAGGCAGTGTAAGGTTCCTGTAGGGAGCTGGTGTGAAGCCTGTGCTGGCAGTTACTAATGGCAAAATCTGCCAACATCTGACATTTTCCTGGCATTTTCCACTGGGAATAGCACATGTCCACACAGACTTTACTGGTAAGTAAGTGATTATATTCTGTGAGGACATACTTCCAAGTGTTATTTTGCTTTTTATCCTTTAATTCCTTTTTTCCAAGACTCTCAAATTTATTAATCCAATGAGCTCTTCAACTCCACTTTGGCCTAGTGAATGTAGGTTAAATTTTTATAAGGGTGTTTTTGACATAGAGAGGATTAGATGGGATATTAGGAAAGAATTGTTCCCTGTGAGGGTGGGGAGGCCCTGGCACAGGTTGCCCAGAGAAGCTGTGGCTGCCCCTGGATCCCTGGAAGTGTCCAAGGCCAGGTTGGACGGGGCTTGGAGCAACCTGGGCTAGTGGAAGGTGTCCCTGCCCATGGCAGGGGTGGCACTGGATGAGCTTTAAGGCCCCTTCCAACCCAAACCACCCTGGGATTTTGATATGAAATGACTTCTTTCTGGGCATTAAGTTAAATCTGAATCAAAATCACCATCTGAAATGAATGGTGTGAGCAGGTGGAAGTTATTCTTTCCTAGCTTAGAGGGCCTATACTTGTCACTTAGTGGTTGTTTTGATTTAATTTCACCTTTGTTAAAACCAGTGTAATTCTCCTATGACAACTTTGTGCTTTGCTAAATTGACATTTGTTGTTAAAGAGTGCTTGAACACCTCCACTGAGTCATCTGTGCCCTGTAATGTGTCAGTCATTTCCCTTTCACCACAGAGCTGGCACATCAGCGGGTGTCTTAATATGCTGAGAGAGACTTTGAGTTGACAGGAGAGACAGTAGACCCTTGATGTCTTAAGAAATAGTTGAATTAGAAGAACTTCCCAAACTTAGATAGTTTGGTAAGAGTTCATAGTTACAGTGGTCATAGCTCACCTAAGTTTTCTCAACCAATCTTCATGAAAGTCCCCCTTATGTCTCTTATTTTGCAAAGCTCTTATGTAAATTTGGAGTTTCTTCATGACTTTGACTGCTGTCCTTTTACTTCTGAGGTCATCTTTTGTAACTCCTTAATGACTGAGATTGTATCACATTCCTGAAGGTTTGGGTACCCAGAAACTACTGCTTTTTTGTTAGTTCTGTGGGTTGGGTTTGCTTGGTGTAACCATGGATGTAATTGATCTCTTGGTCCTGGTAGAATCAGATTGCAGTAAAGAGAAAATTAATTTTTTTTTCTTACGATAAAGGGAAAATTTTCCAATAATTGTATGAAAATGTTATTGTCAGTTTTAACCTGTCTCCAGAGCCTTAGTTGGGAATGTTGTGGATGGGTTCATAGCAGTCCTTTCAGGGCTTGGCTGGGTTGGTTACAGTAGCACTTCAGGTAGTTGTTTAAAAATGAAGTGTGACCCAATTCCAAGCTTGCTTCCTAAATCAGCAGAGCTGGTGCCACAGCTCGGAGTTACTGTGGGTGTTACTCTGATCTCAGCTGAAGTGCTGGAATGGAAAAGTCAAGCCCCAGGAAAAGAGCAGGAGCAGGAACTTCTTGGCTGGGCAGGGATGGCAGAGCTGCAGAGAAGTTGTGAGAGGCATGGCACTGAAAGAGGAAGCTCAGGAAGGGACAGTGGTGTGCCCCTCCCTCGGGTTGTCTCTGAGCAGCAAGGCAGTGGGCTGTTTGCCCTCTCCAGCTGGGGGAGGCCAATAAAGCCTCACTGACTTTGTACAGAAAATCAAAACCCCGGAGTAAATGCTTTACCAACTTAAGCTTGGCTTCAAACGCAAGCTGGTAACTCAGGAGCTTCTTCCTCCTGAAAGGCTGTGGCTACCCCATCCCTGGAAATGTCCAAGGCAAGGTTGGACAGGGCTTGGAGCAGCCTGGTCTACTGAAAGGTGTCCCTGCCCATGGCAGGGAGTGGAACTGGGATTAAGGTCCTTTCCAACCCAAACCAGTCTGGGATGCTTTGTAAGAGCTCAGATCCCGGGATGAACGTCTCCTTGGCCAAGGGAGACTGTGTGGGGCCAGGTGGGCTTTGCTCCAGGCTGTCTGGCTTTGCCTGGGGCTTGGATACAGGACAAAAGACCACTGGCATGGGTGTACTTTCTGCTACAAAGGTGTCCAACTACAGACTTCTCAAGGAAATGCGTTGGGCAGTCGATTTATTAAATCAGTTGATTATAAAGTTATTTGTACTTGCAAAATCTTTCCTAGTGTTTGTCACTTAATCTCTCCCCTCAAAAATATGTCTCAGGCATGTCTGTATTTGCCTTTGTCTGTGTCCTTGTGTGTAAAACATATATTTATGTTACTTAGACTCCAGCTTGGCAATAGCCATAAAATATTTCCATATAAATTTTACTCACAGCGTTCAAAGAAACTGAAAAATGTCAGCGCCAGAAGCTTGCTCATGACTTCTTTTACTAGAAAGTCCACACTAATTTCCTTGAGTCACAGCTTTGTGTTATGATCACGGAGAGCAAAGGAAGTGCTGCCCCGTTGTCCCTTCACTGCAGACGGTGAGCAGGGCTCGTATGTCGAGCGAGGACGTGAAAGTTGTGATGTTGAGTCACGCTGTGCAGACACGACGAGTGGGAGATGATGAAACACCGCGTGTGTGCAGCCCTTCCTCCGGCCCCGGTGTGACTGCTGAAGGGGCAGGAAACCCTGAGAAATATGAGACTAATCGAAAAAGAATCAAAAAGATATTTAAAGGAAATCTTTGCCTCACTTTCAGCTAAATTTCGTTGTGGACATGCCTTACCTGACTAGAAGCTAGCTGTTAATTTTAGCAGCTCTTTGTGTTTTTAGCTATTTTTGTGGTTGGTTTTCCTGTGAAACCACTGCATAACTGTAATGCAGAAGGACTGTCACCTGCTGTTGAAGCCTGAGCACGTCAGGCAGCTTTGCACGCATGTTTCTTCCCCCCAAAAATATAAATACACAGAACCACAGAATATTCTGAGTTGGAATGGACCTGCAAGGATCATTGAGTCCAACTCTTACATGAATGGCCCATGTGGGGATCAAACCCACAACCTTGGTGCTATAATACTCAAATAAAAGCTTATTCTAATATTTCCCCTGAAGTTTCTCCTTTAAACCTATTCCTATTCTACAACAGGGAAGCAAAAGAAGGAATGAAGGTGTGGAAAAGTTAAAGATATGTAAGAACTGAACTCTCATGATTGTAATAAAATCTTTAAAAGGCATTGGCCCAGAAATATTTAGTAGTTGGCTGAGCTCCTTGCTGCAACTAAGGCCAAGGGAAGGGAGACTTTTGGAGGCTCAATCTAGTGCTCTAGAACATTCAGCAACAGTTCTTTCCACAGCACCAAGGAGGCTTTTTGAGGGGGATTCCTGAGGTTTTGGCAGGCAGCAGTTCCTGACCAGCACCCCCCAGAGTGGAAAGTTTTACCAAAGATCCAGGTAAGAATTTAAAGCAAGGGGAGATTTTTTCCTTCCCTTCCCTTCACCTGTGTTTTAAAGGAATATATTCAACAAACAACTCTGTGCAGTCAGGTGTTGCAGTAGAGATGTGTATCATTTAATTTTAGAAATTATTGCATAAGTGTTTGCATTCTTGGCAACACTTTGGAAGATACCACTGGTTGGGAGTTCTTCCATTTTGGAGAGCCTGGGGCACCCAGGATCTTGAAGGGTGAGTTTTTGTTCTCTGCTGCCTTCAGCTGGGCTTCCAAAAGTATGATTACCCTTAAATAACTGTCAGACAGCCCTGGGAGTGTCCAAGGCCAGGTTGGACGGGGCTTGGAGCAACCTGGGCTAGTGGGAGATGTCCCTGCCCATGGCAGGGGGTGGGACTGGATGAGCTTTAAGGTCCCTTCCAACCCAAATCATTCTGAGATTCTGTGATTAAAAGCTTATTTGTGGCATAAGTAAATTCCAAAATCCTAATATACAGAAACATTGGGCATTTTTCTATCTGCTTTCCCCAGTGGCACTGTGCCATAGAACAAATCACCTGCAGAGATGATCTTGAAATGACATAAATAATATGTGGACTTGAGTAGTACACTGTAATTGTTTTTACAGGATCTATAATCCAATAATTCTTCTTCTTTGTGGAACTTTCATCCGATTTTTCACGTTCTTCTTTGTTTTTTGGCCTTCTTGCTGGAAAAGCCAGCTGGCTGATTCCCACATTAGCTATGGAGAGCCTCACCCACTCAATCAACTGCTTGAGGTTTTTTGACCAATTTTGAGACTCTGCCATCTAAACTCTGCCTTGTGCTCTTCAATTTCCAGAGAAAAAGATAGTGATCATTAGCAATTTTTCAAGAATATTCTTGGCATCTCTCAGCTGAACTTTTTTTTTTTCCCATTCAAGACTGGTTTTTATTTCTAAAGCAATGTCAGTTGAAGTAATATGTGATGTTGGAGAACAGTTATGTAGACATGTTAAAGGACCCAAGGAACTCTAATTCTTGGAATAAATGAACTCCTTACTTTGAATTTACTCAGTTCCACTGTGCAATACCTATGTGAGTTTGCCATAGGGTGAATTCACATATGGTGACAGATTTTTCTTGTAATCTCTTGTAGGCTGTTGCAGTGAGTGTTTCTTGTGAACTGTCCTTTAACGTAAGCAGGATTGGTGTGACATAAACCATTGTGCCCTGAATCAGTGGCCTCTTCCTCAGACCTGTGGTTGGTGATCTTGGGGAAACTACAGCACTTGGCTGGATAGGAAATGGGAATTTCCATGGCCAACGTGACACAGGTGTGGGTATTCAGGCAGAAATGCTTCCAGCCTCTTGAATATCCCTGTTGGTGAGACCATTCTTTGAAGAAAGGAAGATAAGGTTTGTTTTTGTTTTTTTTTTTTTTTTCTGCTTGGACTAAATCCAGCCTAACAAAGTTTATTGTTGGAGTGATGCCCCTGGCTCACCAAGCCTTGCCTCCTATTCCAGGAGGTTTCTGTAACATGGGCTGCAACAGAGAACTGACCTGATTACTTTGCCACTTCTGTCTTCCTCATTTTTGGCATGTAAAGTTGCCTGGAGCACTAGACAGGATTTAAGTGCACCTTGGTAGTGATTGTTGCAAATTTTCCAGAGTTTCAGCTGGGTTATTTATAGGGCTCTCCTTCAGTTGGTGCTGGGTCACCTATACTTTCAGTGATTACTTACAGGCTGACAGGTCATCTTTAAAAAAAGATTGACTCTCTTTTCATCTATTACATCTATTACATCCTCTATAGCAGGAAGTCAAATGTGGTTTCCCAATCTTAAAATCTCCTGTTTGGCTGTTTATGCTGATTTCAACTTCCTTGCTGAGCTTCACCCCACAGTGTCCTTCAAAAATGTGGCACAAAGGTTGAGCTTTTTTGTTCTTCTGCTCAGAATCCGTCCTTCCACCCATGGTTCCTTAGCAAGGCATGGGGAGAACACCCATAGAATCATTGAGGTTGGAAAAGACCTCTGAGATCGAGTCCCCCCTGTGCCCGATGCCCACCTTGTCCCCAGCCCAGAGCACTGAGTGCCACGGCCAGGCCTTCCTGGGACACCTCCAGGGCTGGGCACTCCAAACCTCCCTGGGCAGCCACTGCCAAGGCCTGACCACCCTTTCCAGGAGGAAATTCTTCCTCCTGAGGTCCAACCTGAGCCTCCCCTGGCACAGCTGGAGGCCGTTCCCTCTCCTCCTGTCCCTTGTTCCCTGGCAGCAGAGCCCGACCCCCCCCCCCGCCCCCCCCCTCCTGTCAGGGGGTTGCAGAGCCAGAAGGTCCCCCCTGAGCCTCCTTTTCTCCAGGCTGAGCCCCCCCAGCTCCCTCAGCTGCTCCTGCTGCTCCAGCCCCTTCCCTGGACATGCTCCAGCCCCTCCGTGTGTCCCTTGTTGAGGGCCCAGCCCTGGACGCGGTCCCTCAGCCGTGCCCGGCACAGGGACGGGCACTGCCCTGGGGCTGGGACACCCCATGGTTGACACAACCCAGGGGCCATTGGCCTCCTGCCCCCCTGGGCACCTCTGGGATCGTGTCCAGCCTTGGCACCAGCACCCCCTGGGCTTCTCCCACTGGGCACTTTCCAGCCCCTCTGTCCCATCCTGGAGAGTTCCATGGGTTGTTGTGACCCGAGGGTGACACTTGGCCTTGTCCCTCACACCACTGGCCTCAACCCACGGATCCACATGGCACACGAGCAAAGCAAATACTTTCCCATTTGTGATCAAAATGAGGTGATGGGTGCTCTACATGGAGTCAGAGGTAATCCTTCCTTCTCGTGTGGGAAGCCCTAAATTAAGAAATAGCATTACAGTGATTTTCCAGGATGCTGGGAAAAGTCATGTGGAAACAGATTATTTGTTATTTCTGCTATACAATCACAGGATCAATCTAACCAAATAAAATGCTGTAATCTGATTTGATATAAATGGCTGCTGACATTCATACAAAAAGCCTGAGTCATTACTTAGCTTATTCTGTACCCCTTACTCTTATCACAATAGATTAAACGTTAGTGACTGTACTGGTGAGTCATACTTATTCACTTCTGATTTTTCAAATTGTCCATGTATTTGATTTTTTTTTTAAGAGGAATTGGCGAGGTTGATATAAACAACCTCCTTTTAATGATTTTTCTTACAGTTGTGAGGACGTATTCTGGTGATGAGATTTATACTGGGTTGTGCTTTACTCACTTCCAGAGCTTTTCTACTCGGTCACACTAACTCTGGAGTAAGCTCACGCTCAGCATGAATTGGGAAAATCTCATTATTCTTCCTGTCCTTTGCCTTGATGTATCCTGTAAAACTGAGCTATCTGTAGGAACTTCTTAGGTCAACACTGAGAATGAAAATGTTCCTGTAATAATCTTTGTGTGTATGTGTGTGTAACTTCTTTCTGTACAGTAGCTCTGCTGTCGTCGGTCTCCTCAGACAATAATCCCCTCTCCATTTCAGTCTGTCACCACAAGTGAAAGTGAACTGAGATCCCCAAAGACTCTTGATTTAACCAGTGATCCACCTGTCCACTTGGTACTCATGATGTCTGAAACTGTGCTCAACAATTTAACACTCTTGGACTGATGAAAGTAGAGTTCAGTTTTGGATGAGAGTGAGATTTAGGGACTTAAAAGGGGAGCTGTCTCTATATTGGATGACCAGATTGAACTGTGGCCTGTTCAAGAGGCTGTTTGGTGTGGTAATTCGTAAACTTGGACACTCGTCAGTAAAACAACAGGAATCCCAGAATGGTTTGAGTTGGAAGGAACATTAAAGCTGTTAATGTCTACCTGCTGCTGTGGGCAGAGACACCTTCCACTAGCCCAGGTTGTTCCAAGCCCTGTCCACACAGGATGTATGCTCATGTTGCTGCAGCAGCACGGCCTGTGAGGTGCTCTTCCTTTAGGAAGGAATGTTGTCAGCCCTGGGAACAGCACAGTCACAGATAATGTGATACCACCAGCTATCAGGGAAACAAAACAATCTGTGTTAGTAATATCAGTGTGTCCTTGCAGATGTGCTCAGAGGCTTCCCCTGCATCTGTCAAGGGTGGACTCTCCAGCTCCAGCTCAAGTGCAGGTCTTTGTGGGTGCTTGTGCTGCAGCCCTTAATTAGCTGAAGATTGGCTGGAGCAGAGGGGACTGAGGGCAGAGCTCACTGGGGGCTGCAGCTCCTCCCGAGGGGCAGCTCCACAGAGCAAAGGGTCACTGAGATGGTGAAGGGTCTGGAGGGGCCATAGGAGGGGCAGATGAGGGCACTTGGCTTCTTCAGCTGGAGAAGAAGATACTGAGGGCAGAGCTCACTGGGGGCTGCAGCTCCCCCCATGGAGCAGCTCCAGTCTCTGCTCTGTGGGGACCAGGTACAGGACCCAGGGAATTGCATGTTGTTGTATCAGGGCAGGGTCAGGTTGGATCTCAGGAAAAGGTTCTTCCCCCAGAGGGTGTTTGGGCACTGCCCAGGCTCCCCAAGGCTGCCAGAGCTCCAGGAGGGTTTGGACAACGCTCTGAGGGACAGGGTGGGATTGTTGGGGTGTTTGTGCAGGGCCAGGGGTTGGACTGGATGGTCCTTGTGGGTCTCTTCCAACTCAGGATAATCTGAGATGGTATGAGGACTCTTCCATTAGGCTTTGTGGGATGGACAATGTATATGGGCAGCATTGAGATAATTTTGGGATCACAGCTCTCTTTACTGCAGATGTTTGAAGCAAACATTCTTCAAGACTTTCTTCATGGCTCTTGGTGGATGTAACAGGGACCTTCTGGTAGTGCTGTATTTGGCTCCTCTGCCACAATAAAATTTTTAGGTATAGAATCTATTAACCCAAACTCCATGGATAATGTAGTGTGAGCTTGCAGAGGGTGTGGTGTAATTATGGCAGGGTCAAGTAACTCTGATAGGAATGAAGTCCAATGTAAAGGACATAAGTAAGTATTCGAGTCACTTAAGCATAGATGTCTGCTGCTGCTTCAGATGTTGGCTCCTGGAAGGGCATGAATATGTGTCTGTCTGCCAGGTGCACTCACATGTCTGAGATGGCACTGGATGCCTGGGTTTGGGTACCTGCCTCTGTTGAAAGACTGACAAGACAGCAAAGCAAGAGTTCCCATTTGGAGTAACACCAGCAGGAGTTGGGGTGGGATGTGCCATACAGAAAACCAGGATATTGGGCTTTATCTATCACAGCAGGGCTCCCTTTTTGTCCCTGTTGAGAGCTCTGTCCGTGTGTCCTTCCCTCGCAGTAAGCGCGGGTGTGTTTGGGAGGCAGTTGGTGATGACGTGATCGCATTTTTGTCTGTCTGCACCATCCTTGTCTCATCCAACATGGAGGGCAGGTGGTGCTTGGGGATTCATCCCGGCCCTGTAGTCAAAGAGGCTGTTGTTTGCAGCATCCCAGATGCGTTTCCTGCAGATGTTGAAATAAATGAGGTGGGGGGTTATAAGAAAAGAGAGGATGATCTCATGTCTAAGCCAGTTCAGTGATCATCTGGGGAACTGGAACTCTGCCTTTAGGATGCAAGACAAACAACTTGAACCAGGCTTACCCTGTTTTCTTAGTTCCATGGACAGAGCAGTATCCTCAACTTGGTTTTGTGTATCCTCTCAAATTAAATGTGGTGCTTGTTAGTAGTTGGCTGTGCACTTAGGGGAAATGTGTATTTTCTGGTTTATGACTTAAAAAATTCCTGTTCATGACAGTGATTGGATAGCACTTGCTGTTCCCTTTTCTGGATTGCCTTTGAATTCCAGCAGTTCCTCCAAAACTGATATGGCTGGGCACATTTACTCCAGCGCTGAAGTCTTTCTTATTCAGACTTCCTTAGACAAAAACAAATAAATAAGCCCAGGGTGATTTCTAGCCTCAAGCTATTGTTAGAGCTGCCAGGAAAGGGTGGGCAGGCACTGGCCCAGGCTGCCCAGGGAAGTGGTGGAATCACTGTCCCTGGAAGTGTTCAAAAAAACACGTAGATGTGGTGGGTTAGTGGTGGACCTGACTGTGCTGGATTAATGGTTGGACTCGATTATCTTGGAGGGCTTTCCCAGCCTTAATGATTCAGTGATTAATGAAGGGATATTGTAATGTTCCAGTGATCATAACAAAACTAGATTGTTATTGTAATGCCTGCACATAATTGCTTGAGAGCCAGGGATTTGGGAGTGATATAAACCATCATTCTTTAGGGCTTATCCTGCCGTTTCAGAATTGAGGATTGGGGATCATTTCCTTGAGACCAAGGACCACGTGGTGCTTTGCTTCTTTTCACTCTGAAGCTTTTGTGATGGTTCAGGTCTGATCATGGTCTAGCTGGATCTGAGAACTGATCCTGTGCAGCAGTCCCCATGGATTTTTAGAGATGCAGAAAGGAGTAACCTCCCTTTGATGGTTGGAAACAGTTCTGAAGTTGAAGGTCTCTGGTGGCCCCTGATCTTCACCAAGTGTTCAGAAAGCAGTGGCCTATGAAGAGTCTGTTTAAATCCTTCCAGCTGATTTGCAGTTTGCCTGTCACAGCCTCTTGAGCATCTCCAGAGAGCTGGGGTGGCCTGGAGGTGACACACAGCTCTGGTTGGAATTGCCTTTCCGGGTTTACAGAGGGCACTGTTGCTGCTCCTTTAGAGTTCTCAGTCCTGGTTTTAACTAGGATTGTAATGTATGGAAGCATATATATTAGAATGTATGTAAGGGATGAATGTGATGCTTCTCTTCTTTTATTTGTCTGTAGAATACTGGGATGACTGGAATTCAAGATATCTGATTCCCGCTCTTACCCTGAGGTAGAGGAAATAAGCACGAGAAATTTCTACAGCTCAGGCAAGTAAATATCTGTATCTCCATAGTTTATTGAAATTAATTGCTTGGTAAACAAGTGAGTGCTGGGAACCTTCCTAGGGCAGAGGAACTGATTTGTGCTGTTACAAAATACAGTTTAAAAGGAACATAAGAATTTTAATTATATTTTTTTCTTTGGTAGGGAAAGGATCTTTCATACTGAACTCTACTCTGAAAAACGAGAAAACCTCTCCTCTGTGGAATTGAAATAAATATTGGACAGTTGCCTGGAATAAAAATTAAACAAAAATGTCTGTCATAGATCCTTACCAGCACATTGTGGTAAGTAGCTCTGAATCTTCTGTGTATACTGTCTTCTGTAATATATCCTGTCTTGTATAATGTGTTCTACTAGAGGGTACTCTAAATAAGCACATAACATTGCAGTTGTTACTAATTCCTTAAAGAAATGGTGTGTGTAACTTTATCCCTTACAGTACAATTTTTTTTGACACAATTCTATTTACTGACTCTTTCCCTTTTCATTAGTATGGATAGAGGGGTGAGTTGACAATTTTGGGTGTTTAGATCTTAAACTAGTGTATATCAATGATGTTGGTTCAAAGATAATCTTCAGAATACATCCTGCAAATTCAAGGTCTGAGTGAAATGGTCTGTGCTACTCAACAGCAGCTGCCACTGAAAGCTCCTGCTTCTGCCTTCCTGCTTTATCCCAGTGTTCCTGCTGCATCCCTTGTCCCAGCTATCAAACCCATGTCTTTAGGGAGACAATTGACCTTGATGAACTGGCAGAAAAAACAGTTCAATACAAAAATAGACCAAAAAAAGTTATTAGTAAGGGATTCTTGGCTGTGAGGGTGGTGAGGCCCTGGCACAGGTTGCCCAGAGGAGCTGTGGCTGCCCCATCCCTGGAAGTGTCCAGGTTGGACGGGGCTTGGAGCAACCTGGGCTAGTGGAAGGTGTCCCTGCCCATGGCAGGGATGGGCTTTAAGGTCCCTTCCAACCCAAACCATTCCAGGATTTCATGGAATGATTAGAAAATCCGTTTTGTGCTGTCAGAGCTGACCCAGGGGGAGGGTGGAGCCACGTGAGCACAACCTGTGTAGTGGAGCAGCAGGGACAAGAGAAGGAGAAGGGAAATGGGAGCAGAACTGCCCGTTGTGGGGCGAGGCAGTGGCTCACTGAACACTGGGATATTCCCATGTAGCTCTCCTGGAAGTGACTTTCCAGAGTAAACATGAAATGGCAATTTCTGCTCAGACTGAAATCTGGAGCCACACCGGGCGTGTTCCTATCACGGGCTTCTCGGAAGAGCCCCGGGATCCCCCAGCAGGAACAGTGACGTGTACCCGGAGATAACCACACTTGTCAGAGTGCTGTGCTTCTAAAGCATGGCTAAAAATACACCCTGTGCTTCCTTGAAGTGATCTCTTATCAGTGCTGTGGTTTGTACCCCACACGCTCACATCCTCTGCTCCAGTTTGCAGCCAGCACGTGCCAGACTCGGCTTTGCTCCTCCACAGGCCTGTGAACTCAGCTGGAAGGACCAACTGCAGGTTGATGTCTCTGTTTAAATGTGTTACAACAATTCGCTGACTTGCTCCTTTTGGCGTCACTGCCCTCTCCTGGATGGAATGCTTGGAATGATCTGTACCTTTATGGGAGAGGTCTCTGAGGCACTCGGTTATAGTTCATTGAATCATTCCCGTGAAAGATCTTCTGATACCAGTATATATATTGTAATAAACGCTGTCAATGCGAGAGCTGATCTTTTAATTGCTTGAAAAGTGAATGGAACTCTTTTGAGGTTTCTTAATTTGAAAATTGAAATTCCATGGAAGTTTTTACTGGAATTTGGAAGGCAGCAGGCTTGTATCCATGCAAAAATCTTGGATTTTAAGAACATTTGGCATTAAAAGACTCAAAAGTATACTCCCTAATAGTCCTTTTGCTGATTTGTGTGTTTTCTGATCTTTTTATTTATCTTTTTTTTCACATTTTGTGAAAGACTCTGAGGAATAAAAAGCTACTGGAGGTGCAGACTGTGCCAAGAAAGCTTTAGATTTAGAGACTTAAGATATATAATACATCTTTGATTACAATGATATGGGGGATAAATATTATAACAATGGGAAAAATGGCTTCAAGATAAAATTGTGAGTGTGTGCACAAATGTTTGTCTGAATTGAAATACCCTGTGAAAGAAGAGCATGGACTCTGAAAATCTATTACTTAAGTAAACAGGCAAATATTGTCATTTGTCCAGCCCAGTTGTGAGCTCAAGTGACCTTAACATTGAGGAAGTAAAACTATTAAATACTTATGCAATCTGCCCGTGCCAGAGCTTCCTGATTGGGGCTGGTGTGCAAGGCAATCTCCTGATGGAGTTGTGTTCTGTGACTCAGCATTCTGGAATACACAAATATGATATTGGAGAAATGTAAATTCCTCCTTCTTGGCAAGTCCGGAAAGTTTGTAGGTAAAACCCACCTGCGTTCTGGGAGACTTTGGTGTGAGGTTGTTTCCCAGCCCCAGAGTGGGAAGGTGATGGTGTTTGTGTGCTCACAAATATGTAAAAGATGTAAAGTATGTTAAAGGGAGGAAAGCAGATAATTAGGGAAATTTTACTGGGAGGAAGGCAAGCAAAGGTGAGGGAGGAAGAAAGGAGGCAGGGGAGGAGTTGGGAGAGATGGAAAGGTGTGTGAGAACGGGAGATATTGAATCGTGACTGTGCAGGATACCTGGAATCCCAGAATCCCAGAACATGCTGAGTTGGAAGGGACCCACAGGGATCATCAGGTCCGACTCCTGGCCCTGCTCATGCCCATCCCCAAGAGTCACACCATGTGCTTGAGAGGATCATCCAAACACTCCTGGAGCTCTGGCAGCCGTGGTGCTGTGCCCACTGCCCTGGGGAGCCTGTTCCAGTGCCCAGCTGGGTGAAAACCAGTGTTGAACCAGTAGAGTAGAATACTGCCCACAGGAGTCCCATAATTTAGAAACCCCATGCTCAGAGAGGGCAGGTTGAAAACCTTTCTCTCCTTTCTCCTCTAAATTTCTGGACAAAGAGGAAGTGAGATGAAATGCACCTGTAAAGCGAGGCCACTGTGGATGGGAGGTTTGAGTTTTTTAAATTCATCGAATCCCGGAATGGTTTGGGTTGGAAGGGACCTTAAAACCTGTCTCATTCCACCCCCTGTCATGGGCAGGGACACCTTCCCCTAGAATTAGTTGTAAGCTTTTGAAATTTGTAACCTGTCGTCAATTTTTAAAGGAATGCAGATGTTGCTCCACTCAATGTTGCAACGTTTAAGTGATTTATTTACCATCCTCTGTTTTTCAGAAGTACTTGAGGGGTTGGCAATGTACAGATTTTTATCAAGATTTAAGGTGAACATAAGTCACTTGAGAAAATGCAGCTTAGTCATCTAAAGCAGCAAGGGCTGGATTTGGAGAGGTATTTGGAGTCAACACATTTCTTGTGGTGTTTCCAGGGGGCATCCGATGACTTCAGAACTCACTCCAAAAACTAACCAAAAAATGCTTCTGAAATGTGGACATTTAATCCTTTTAATCCCCTTAGAAACTGGATCCTAAGTGGAAAATTGCCCTAATTTCCTATTGTACTTAAATTACGTGAAAAATGTTTATTTTGGTGTAAGAAGAGATCTGGACTTTGGAGCTTCCTGTGTATCTCTGTATATTTTTCTTTTTACAAACAGGGAGATCATTTATTTTAACAGTTACAAATTTCTTCCAAGTGTGTCATTATGGCCAAATATTAATAACTCTTTATAATTATAATCCTCAGTGTGAGGCATGGGGAAAGGATATAATGTTTTCTGGTTTTGCCAGGCCTCTGTGTACATGCCTTCCTTTCAAAGGATCCCAGATCTTAAACCAGACTTAACTTTCCTGGCAGTATAACAGCTGGAATGGTGGGGGTTGCTGTTTAAGTCAATAAAAAGCAGTTTTTATGATAATATAACTGTTTAGCAAAACAGTTATTGACTTGTAGTAGAAATAGTGATGATCTCTGTCCTGCTGGAATGAGAATGCACTAGTAAGTGGTGGCTTGGTGGTAGGCATTTTATTTAGGCATATAAATTTCATGAGTAGGACTGGGAGATGCAAGAAAATGACTTTACTGAGTGCTTTTTGTCAGGAAGCATCGTGTAGTCTCCTCGTTTTCCACCAAGGACTCCGAGGCACCAGAATTGCACATGAATTTCATGTATCAGCTGAGAGCTGAATGCAGCACACCCATGTCCCATCCCTGTCACTTAATTATAACTCCATCCTCCTCCTCGTTGCTAAATGCTCGGTGATCTCTGATTTGGGTTCTCCAGTGAGGACAAGCTCTTTCTTAAGAGCTGAGAAAAAGGAGAAGGGTGGTGTGTTTGTACTTTGGGCTGTTTCTCTTAATTACAAGGTTGTGTGTGACAAAGGAAATACATCAGTCTGTGAACAAACTGAGGCCAGTGCCGTGTTGTGAAACCAGCCCTTCATCACACCTGACCTGTGTGAAGGTGGCACACACTGATAAAGCAGCTTTGGGTGTTTTTAAGCAGCAAACTGAAAATGGGGGGCAGCGAGAGCTGTTGGTTTTGGGAGATTCACAGCTTGTAAAAATTCTTGGAGCAGGGTGAATGACAGAACTTCACATAACTGTGTTCACATAGAACCAGCTCTTCCCAGATAGGCACTAAAATCCCCATTTACCCCACTGTGATGGAAAACTCTGGGCAGCAATTCATTCACAGAGAAGTCACATCCTCCTTCCCGTTCATCCATGCCCTCTTGGAAGCTGCAGTGCAGGCAGTGATGGATGTCATGGAATCCTGGCTATGTCTCCATGCCAGCACAGGGCAGGCTGTTCAGTAGGTATTGACTCTTACCAGCTGTGGGTTCCCACACCTAAACCCTTTCTGTTGGGTTTGGTGCTTTGGAGGTGAGCAAACAGTCCCACTGGGAGGATCAGGCAGAGTCTGAATTCCGCTTTTCCTGTGCTTGGTGAACCACTGAACCAATGAGGGTTTCAGTGCACCACTTGTAAGGTAACAGCTGGCATTACCACAGTTCCCCCTGCCTGCTGCCTTGTTCTTTGATCCTGACAGCTCCTGCAGCTGACAGGGGAGGGATCCCAGAGCTGCAGTGTGCTGCTGGACAGACAGACAGTCATGGATGGAGCTTCTGGCTGTCCCAACCCAGGGGTGATCACAGCCAAAGGCAGCTGCCCCGTGCAGTGTCTGGGGCAGGCAGTGGCTGCAGTGAACTCATCCCGTGGTGGCACTGTGGGCAGTGTCTCCTGGATGCTTTGCCATGGGGATGGGGCTGTGCTTTCACAGACCTCGGGGTTGTGCAGGGATTTGGTTGGTATTGTTTGAGTTCCTTTTTAATGTATCCTGACACAACTATTACTTAAACACTCACAAGCCACTTTTGCTGTCTTTAGTTGGTTTTGGCTTTTTTTGGTTTTTTTGAGGAAATGATATGTAAGATACCTATAAGATAGTATTTTTTTTTTATTAGAGGGGTCCAGTTTGGTTCTAGACTCTGTGGGTGAGTTGTAGATGAGAAATAATGAGGCTTGGCTGGAACAACCAGTTTTGAAAAAAGGAAGTGTCCAGATGAAAACAGAGCAAGAAAGCACCAGGCACAGCCTGAAAAGCATGTCCCATACCAAGGGTATTGTCTGTGGTTTTAAATAAATTCCAGTGAATTTCTTGATTCTGGTCTTTCCCGCTTTTCCTTCTGGTTGGAATACATTGTAAGACCTTTGATACTTGGCTAGTTGTTTTGGTCCCAATGGCTGATATGCCAAATATATCACTAAGTTAATAGGGGGTTAGAAAAAGAAAGAAAATATCCCTATTTCAGTGCTGGAAATGCAAACCTGAGGTATGTTGTAGCAGGGTGTGAGTCAGTGTCTGGGCACTGTGGGCAGCCAGACAGCTCAAGTGTCCTAAGACAGGCTTTTAACATAGCAGTGTAGGTGTAAGGGCTGGGAGGCAATTGTGGGAGACCTGATCCTGCCTCCAGCACATCAGATATACCCACAATCTCTGTGCTCTGTCCCTGTAAAGCCAGTGTTGTCTGCCCTGCAGTATGCACTGGTCAGTCTCAGAGTTGGTCAAATTTATGACTATGTAGATAAAGCAACAGTAGATGTGAGTTGGTGACGTCTTTTTATTAAATTTTTTATTTTTGTTTCTTAACTTCGCATCTTTTCCTACTTCCCTAGTTTGTTCAGGAGAGACCTGCTCCTGCTGTGTGCTTGGGCTCTGCAGGAAACAGGAACCCCCAGAAACTGCACAAAACTTGCTGGGGAATGTTTTAACAGCTGGGTTTTCACCTTCCTTACATTGTCTTAAGGATGCTTTCCCACTGAATATTGATGTGTGCTAAAAGGTGTACTCCAGGTATCACTGACTCTGTCCCTTGCACGTGCAGTGTGCTTTTATCTGCTCCAGAACACATACTTGGAAATAATTTCTCCTGTTCTTTGTACCAGGGGAAGGTAATTACAAAGACAAGCTGTAAAATAACCCCTTTTTTATTTTTTCTTTACCGTACCCAGTTGTCCCTGACTGACTAAATGCCTTGGAGCAGGTTGTGTGGAGAGGAGGAGTGTTATTCATTGAGATTAGTAGGTGTGGCTGCAGGAAAATCCAGCAGCCCCAGTGCAAGGTCTGACCTCCCAGTAAAGCTGCAGGGTGCAGTTCAGCTTTAAGATGCTCTATCCAGTATGAGTTTCCCTTACGTTTTGCCTGGGTGATTTCCCTCTCTCTGTTTTTGGACCAAATGAAACCCTATTTTCATAGATGATTTTTGGTTGTTGTTGTTGTTGTTCTGGAGCTTAATCACCTCTAACTCTCTGACTTCCAGGTGGAGCACCAGTACTCACACATATTCACTGTGACAGTAAGGAAAGCCACAAATGTCACCAAGGGAGCCATTGGTGACATGCGTGAGTATTTCTCTTTCTATTTTGCTCTTTCTTCCATGAGGCTGTTGCCGTAGGCAGGGGGAGGTGATGACACATCCAGCTTGTCGTGCATTAAATGATTGTTCCTGGGCTGGGGGTGGTTTTTTTGTCTGTCTTGTTAAAGCCAGGGCAGTGTCCCCGTGTCATTGCTCACTCTCACTCAGAGCAGATTTGCTGCTCCTTCTTTCCATTGATCCAGAAGAGCTGAGTGAGTTGTAAACGATTTGCCTACAACGATCAACACCTACAATTAGCTTTTTGGCTCAGCGTTGTGAGTCCTGTGGGACTGGCAGTTGCTGCTGCCTCAGAAGGCTGTGGTTTGCTGGTGGGAACATGTCAAAGGAGAGAAGCCCAGAGCTCTGCTGAGTCAGTGCAGTAAGGAGAAAAAAATAAAAGCCATTTCAAAAACCAGCCCAAAATGGGTCAGCAGATCTAGTGGTGGGGAGATACATGACACCAGCACTTCTTCCCCTTTCTGTGAGGCTGCTGGACTGTGTAGCTGAACAGGAAACCACCAGGAAGAACAACCCATGAAAACTTTTCTCTGCTCTAAAGGAGGGAAGAGGGAGAGAATATTGGCTGAATTTGCAGAAAGGATATTCCCACTTCCTCAGGTCTAACTGCTCTGCTGCCAGGTCATCTCTCCCTTTCCCTGGCACTCTGTGCAGAGCCTGGCATAGCCCAGGGGTTGGGAGGGTGAGTGTGGTGTCCTGCTCCTGCTCTCCCATCAGGCTCCTTGGACATGCAAATGCTTTCCAATTCCTGCTCTGACACTCAGCTTTGCTTCAGTGGGTTAACAGTGGGTTTTCAGAGTTAAAGTCTACTGCTGTTAGTAAAACTGGGGGAAGGACACTTGGAAGGAGAATGTTCAAGAGCCCCAAGTATGAGGGGAGAAAGGGGAGCCCTGGTGAAGGGAAAAAGAGGGAATTGGGAATCTGTTTAACATCTCCTGTGGGGTAAAGGATAGAACACCCAGGGAAGATGCAGTGGGGTGTGTAGATACATATTTATATAATCTTTATACCAAAAAACCTCAGGAGAAGTGCTGGAAGAGTGGAAGAAGGAGCCCACAGGTTTGTGTGTGTGAGAAGATGGACAACACAAGTTCTCAGACTCAGAGTTCTCTTTTGTGAGACAGTGTGGGGAACATGGGAAGAAAACAAAGGAGATTGAAGAGAGGACCCCATGATATGATATTAAAGGGAGTGGGGAAAGGGTGAAGAAAGCCAGAAGACCATGACATTTTTGTTCACCATATTCCTATAGAATAAATTCCAAGTGCAATCCATTAACATAATTTCTTTTTTTTTTTTCCTTCCGAAAAAAACCCACCCTGTTATCTTTGCAAATCATCAAAACCAAAAAACTGCTCAGGAAGAAGATTTTATTTTGATAAAACCTGTCAGAACTAAGGGCTACCAAAACCTGCTTTGTTTCCTGTCTGAGGCAGCTACCAGAGCTCTGTAGCCTGGGGCATCTCTGAGGGAGCTTCCAAGTTCCCGGGGCTGGTTCTTGGAGTCCTGGCAAATCCCCCACAGTGAGAGAAACAGATCGTTGTGTCTGTTTTTATTTTGGGAAAGTGAACAATGTTTTTATTTCCTGGGTTTTTACAAAGCTTGGTGTGTTGGAGCCTGGGAGCTCTTTGATGAAATCAGTGATCGTGTTAATTACTGAGGAGAGATGCTTGAAGCTGTGAGTGCTGAAGGGTCTTTACAGTTGATTGTGCCAACATACATATATATATATATATATATATATATACACGTTATTTTTTTTAATTTGATTTGCCAAAACTGGAACTTGTGGAAGGAATTTCTGAACTTTTCTTGTCTCAAGGACAGGAATCACTGCCAGGAAGGGTGGCTGTGACGTGGTTGGGGTGGGTACCTGCATACCCTTCATGGACACTGTCCCACTATGGACACTACCAAGCTGTTGGCTCTTCTGGTGGATTGCCCCAGATTTTTTTTCTGCTGTTATTGTTCTGGGGTCAAGAGAGTTAATTTTACATTGTGATGGTGATGGGGGAACATGAGGGATTTTGTGTAATGTTTTGCTGTTCTTTTTGCCGTGTCAGTTTTTCCAAGACTTGCTCTGAAAAATCTGGGTCAGTCTAAGTTTATTAAATATGCTGAAGTGCTTTGTGTGATATTTTCTTCTTAAGGCTCTGAACTCTGCCTCTGCTCAAGGAGTTTTAGCTGGAAGGTGTGGTGTGGATGGGCACAGAGGCCCTGAATTCTGTCTCCTTAAGCCCAGGCAATATTTTAAGCATGTTTTTCAAGATTTATTGAGCTCTTTGTTAATGAGGAGTGTAAATGGTTGTGTTATCCTTAAACCCAGGTCACAGGTGCCCACTTACAGTGTAGCTTCCAGAGGCAGTGTGTTTTCTGGAGTGACCAGGTCACACAGGCAGCTCTGCTGATCCAAGACTTATTTTTAGTGCCTTGGCTGCTCTTTGTGGTGGAACAGCAGAGGAAGCTGGAGTTGGGATAGCCTCCAGCCCTCTCTGTTTGGCTGTGGTTTCCCATTGTGTCTGTGAGTTAACATTTCTGGGAGGTGATCTGACAAAGACAAGCAACCAAATCTAAATCTTGGTCATCCCAGGATCTGAGTAGCTGAGCTACAGTAGCTGCTATTGCTACTCACTGATAGAGCACATCAAAATAAACCAAAATGGCAATAATTGCATAATAGAAATTTTCCATCCAGATGCTTTTCATATGTGAAGGAAGTCAGTGTACTCGACCAATTTGTCATTCTGTGAATGCATGTTTGGGGGTGATAAATGAGATTTACTGTAAAAGAAGTTTGAGAGCAGACCCTCTTTCCAGAAGTTCATTCAAATCCCTTCTTATTAAAGGTATCTGCCCATTTACTGTTGCCTTAATATAGAAGTATTTTCTGTACTGATTTAACTTGTTTCAGTTTTTGGTGTCTCTGTCAAGGTGATTATGTCAGTCCAAGATATCATCATCCCATCAACATCCCCAGATGTAAATTCTGGTTTAGTGACTGCTCTGTTCACTGTGGTCAGCTCTTCTGGCTGCATCTTTTACAGGAAGATTTATGAGCTGAGTAACTGCAGCAGATTTTGGTGGGTTGACCTTGGCTGGTCTCTCTATCACTCCCCTGCCATCAACAATACAGGGGAGAAAATATGATGAAAGGCTCTCTTGAGTCAAGATAAGGAGAGGAGATCATTCACCTCTTACTGACATGGGCTACACACACTCAATTTGAGGAGATTCCTGCCATTTATTGCCAATTAACTGTAACAGAGTAGGATAGTTAGAAAGACAACTAAACCCACTTTATCACTTAGACCTTTCCTTCTTTCTGGTGTTCCTGCTGCAACCCTTGTACCACCTGTCAGACACGTGATGGGGGTGAGCCAGCTGAACTGGCAGAAAACCAGTTCAACACAAAAAGAGGCAAAGAAATTTCTTAGGAAGGAATCCTTCCCTATGAGGGTGGGGAGGCCCTGGCACAGGTTGCCCAGAGAAGCTGTGGCTGCCCCTGGATCCCTGGAAGTGTCCAAGGCCAGGTTGGATGGGGCTTGGAGCAACCTGGGCTGGTGGAAGGTGTCCCTGCCCATGGCAGGGGGTGGAACTGGATGAGCTTTAAGGTCCCTTCCCACCCAAACCATTCTGGGATTCTATTCACCTGCTGTCCAAAAGCTGCCACACAAACCTATTACAAGATAAAATATCACAGAATCTGCATGGCATTGGTGAGGATTTAGTTATCTTAAATGCTTAGCTTTCTGCTGATTCCAGACCTTGTAAAATCACTTCTCTAACTGGAGCTCTTGGAAAAGATCTCGCCTCTGGTCTAGTGTGTTCCTATATAGTAGATGTTTAGTTTTGAGTCTACTCAGCTGCCACCCAAACTGTAGAGCCTTTCCTTTCTTCCATGACAGTACAAGAACTTGCAGAAAAATGACCAGAATCCCAAACTGCAATATTGTAGAAGAGAAATGCTTGCAAACTGGTTCTTCTTTCCATAGCATCTCTCCCCTTCTGGATTTTCAGGGAGCTTGGTGGAAAATTTGGTCAAAGGAAGCACTGTAAAATTTGTCTTGTATCTTTAAAGATCCATTTCAGTATAATGGCTTTCAAAACAAATGGAAGCATCTACAGAGGGAACCAGTTTTATGACTGTTCTTAATGATTGCTAATCTTCCTTAATCCTGTTTTGGATTTGCAGCTTTTACTTACCTCAGCTACTTTTGTTGCTTTGATAATGAACATTTGTAATTCTGGGCCATTTCAAGGGGAAAAAAAATCTTTTCTCAAGAAAGTTTAAAGTTTGACAGCTTGTGACACTGGTACTTAGCTTCCATCCCAGTTGCTGTCTTCCCTGTTGGAATAAAAGATGCATTTCCATTGCAGTTAGGCTGAACTAGTGTGGTGTCAGCCACTAGTGTGGCTGTTCACCATCAGCCAGAGCTCCTGAGGTTGAACCTGGCCTAGCTAAAGCCCAAGTCACAGCAGTCTAGAGCAGCCTAGGTAGATGTTTGCAGGGTTTTAAACCTGGCCTAACAACGGGAGGAATTGGAGGTTTGCCTGCTTGTGTTGGAGCTGGTGTTACAGCAGCTGGTTCAGGACTGACCCAGCTGTTCTCAGGATCACAGCTGGCTGCTCCTGCCCCTGGCTTAGCTACCATACCTGTTGAAGTGTCATCAGCTAAGGCTCTTCCTGCAAGGCCCTGGAGCAGGTTCTGATTTTTGCAAGGGAGTTGCAAGAGGAAAACAAGTCAAACTCCTTCCCTTTTCCATTCCAACAACCTGGGAAAAGTAGGTCAGCGTTGGCCAATCCTCCCCATCCTGCAAGCTGCACATGCAGGTTTCATGGCCAGGAGCCATAAGGTTTGAGCCTTCTGCCAGCCCCTGTGCTGGCCCTGCTGTTTGCCATGGCCTGGAGTGCTCTGAGCTCCACCACTGACCACAGCAGGTGCCTCTGCATCAGGAGCCAGGGCTGGTACTGAAATATGTGTCCATGTGGCTCTTAAATAATGAACAATGCTACTGACAACTGCTCAAGAGGTGTCTACTGCAGATCTCAGGGAGATCATCAAGACAACTAAATGCCAGATTTGTTTCCTTCCCAGTATTCTTTCCTGATTAGACTTAGCCAGTGCTTCAGGGGGACAGCAATGTTGGAAACAGGTTCGTGTGTTCCACAGTGAAGCTGATCCAGGAATTGCTGCTCTTTTCAGTTGCAAAAATATCTTTTTGATGAGAACCAAACTGTGTCTGTGAGTACTTGCCATGTAGTTACTGAGGCAGGGGCTGTTTCTGTCAAAGGTTGGTGAACACTTGCTCTCATCCCAGGGGAGGGCTCTCCCATGACTGTTGCACTGAGAACATGGAGCAGTCGTGCTGGCTCAGACCCAGGATCCATCTTCCTGGGACTCTGGTTGGAGAACCTCCTTGTCCCTCTGCTCCAGGCTGGGACCAGCTGCAGCCCCAGGAGAAAGGAGCTTGGTGGTGGCTGGGAATTGCTCCTATTTCGTGTGCTGTCCTGTCTCCAGGCAGAGCTCTGTGGTGGGGCTGTTCTCCAGGAGCTGTGCACACCACTGTTTCTCCAGTTTGAGCCTTTTGCTCTCTCCATTTAGGAGGAGTCTTCCTTATTTTGTGCCATTTATCCTCTGTAATAAGTTGACTTTTTCCTGCTTTCTATTCTTTCCCCTCTCATTCCCCTTCTCAGGAGTGCTTCGAAGTTGTGTTAGGGTTGGTCTAATGCCTGATCCTAAGGGATAATCGGGAAGAACATCAGTCATAGTGAGTTATAAAGGAAAAATATGAACAGGGTAAGCATGTGACACTTTCCTCTGGCACCTCTCCGCCACTGCCTTCAGTGAGGGACTCTCTGAGCTGGATGTGCTCCTGGTGTAATTAGCTCTTACCGAGGTTCTCCTGCAGAAACTTCACTTGTTTTCTTTGAATCCATGTAAGTCTTTTCACCCACAGCTCCTTTGGTAAGGAGTTCTGCAGGTTGCTGTATAAAAAAGACTTTTAATTTGTTTTAAAAATGGGGTTTTAAAGGTGTGATCTGAAGCATCTGAATTGGGTTCAGTGTTGGGCCCCTCACGAAAGAAGGACACGGAGGGGCTGGAGCGTGTGCAGGGAAGGGAAGGGAGCTGGGAAGGGGCTGGA
This sequence comes from Corapipo altera, assembly GCF_003945725.1. NCBI lineage: Eukaryota > Metazoa > Chordata > Aves > Passeriformes > Pipridae > Corapipo > Corapipo altera. The sequence goes on from NW_020884974.1 coordinate 1,638,701, forward strand.
GCAGCAGGAGCAGCTGAGGGAGCTGGGGGGGCTCAGCCTGGAGAAAAGGAGGCTCAGGGGGGACCTTCTGGCTCTGCAACCCCCTGACAGGAGGGGGGAGCCGGGGGGGGTCGGGCTCTGCTGCCAGGGAACAAGGGCCAGGAGGAGAGGGAACGGCCTCCAGCTGTGCCAGGGGAGGCTCAGGTTGGACAGGAGGAGGAACAACTCCCAGGTGTCACTTCAGTTTGGGGTTTCCTGGAGCTTCTTGCAGTGGCAGTGATGATGGTTTTACAAAGATGTGATGTTTATGCAGCAGCCTGAGCCTATACTTAGCTCTGGTTCCGCTCCAGTTAGGGCAGCTCTGGGTTTGAAAAATGTTCCTTATAATTGTCTGAATTAAAAAGTCAAGGGAAGAACCTCTTCTCTATCAAGGCCCTGAGGCTGCACTTCAGCAATACAGTAAATCAAGCTCTAGGGCTACTGGTAGAGACCCAAAACCTCTAAAACCTCTTGATACCAAGCACAGATCCAGTGTAAACTTGTTCTGTGGATTCAGAGAACCTTGCCAGTGTAAATTTGTATTAGCAGACTTTATGCCAGGCTAGGAATAATCTATACTCCATCAGCTAACATAAATCTGGACTAAAAGTCATTTTGTGGCTTTGAAGCAATTTAGCAGGAATGTGATGATGTTACTGTAGACCAAATTATCCCTGTCCAGGTCTGGCATTGCTGTGGACCCACAGCTGGAGCTGAGCCAGGCCACCTTCTCTCCCATGTGTCTTGGTGGTAGAGTGAGATGTTTCACTGAGAACTAGGCATTTAAATTAATTAAAAAAACCCAAACCCCTTAGTTTCTGGCACACTACAGAGAAAAATGTTATTTTTCTCTGGGCTGTTGCAAGATCAGTGTTTCAGTCACTTTTCACTATCTGTCTGCAAAAGGAACTTAGAAATAATGTAGAGAAAGGAATATTATATTGCTCTTGGCACTTGTACAAATCTGGTGTGACCCTATGCAGCATTCAGCTGACCTGTTTAGGGGGTTTTTTTCCCCTTTCAAGGCTGGATCAGTGAAACCAGTGATGTCCCCCAGCAGCACACTGGGTGGTGATGCACTGCCTGTGCTGGGAGTTCAGTTCTCCCCTTCACTGCAGCAATGCTGGGGTTGAAAATCACTGCAATAGAGGCACTGCTGATTTTTAATGAACGTGTTACCTAATGCCAGGATTTCCCGTGGCATAACTGCTTCACTTGGAGTCACCTTCCGCTCGTGAAATCTCACCCTGCACCATCCCCTTTGCAAAATCCCCAGAGCCTAAAGCTTGGCAGTCCCTGTAATACCTGAAACACAGGCAGCAAATAATCCACCCCCTCCTCTGGAAACTCTCAGGTATCTGCTCTGTGAGAATGGTGGCCCTGCTCCTGGTCCCTGTGTGGGATCCTGTGGCTCTGCCTTTTTCCATTCCTTCTTTCCATTCCTTTCTTTGATTAATCAGTTCCCGGTGCCTGAGTTCTCCTGAACACTGGAGACATCTTTTTCAGGCCTTTGTTGGTCTCTCACTGGGGTGGAACAGAGCAAGGCTAAGCCAAATCTAATAACTCACTGATTTGTTAATGTGTTTTTTGGGAAATGTTAATCATTGGTACTTGGCAATTATTGGTAAGTACCATTTTTAAGAATTCCCTTTTTTAAAACTGGAAAGTCACATGAAACTGGGAAGCCCCATGATTTTACAATTCATTACATTTTCACCTGCCTGTGGCAGAGAGAGGAACTTGTATTTTCAAGCCACTGTGAAGCATCTTGTCCAGTGAGCCCTGTAAAATTCACTATTTGAATAGCAATTCAGTTGTTATTCAGCTTCTTCCCCCTTGGAAGAGGGAGAGGTCATCCAGCAATTCTCAGTATTAGCTTGGCCTCAGTCAGGCTGCTCAGCTACAGTGTGATTTTGTGCTAAACAAGCTGTACTGTAATGCAGGAAACCAAAGAAAAGGTGGAAAATAGACAAAGATGGTCATTTGGAACCTAGTGAGGTTTTATGAATGGGATTGCACTTAATGGTGGATAAATTAATGGTTATTACCATTTTTATATATATATACACCCCCCCCCAATATTTGTATAATATATATGGTAACTGGTATATATGTAATAATCCATATCAATATAAAATATATTACCATGTATTAATTATAATAATGGTTACCCAGAAAGCAAAATGCTCCAATCAACCAAACATAACACAGTTCTTTAAGGAAGTTCTGCCATGGACTTGCTGGAATATTCCCATAATTGCTTAAAAATGATATCTGGAGATCACGGGACCAAAAAATCTGGATCCAGATGAAGTTTCTCTAATGGTGGTGCATATATTAAGTGGAATTAAAGTTTGTATAGTTTTAGTTCATATCCATTGTGATCACGGGTGTCTGTGACAGGCTCATGTGGAAAAAGAGTCAAATCCTTATGGTGTGGAATTTCTTACAGCAAAACAGACTTTGGGATACTTTAAGAACTTTTCTTTTGACTTTTGATGGACAAATAAGATAAATTTTAATGTGTGATGGTATTGGCTTCATCCTTGGTATTTTATATTTGAACAGGCTTTCTATAGTTTCTTTATGACTGTTATGCTGTTGAAATAATTGAAATGACTAAAACATGAATTATATATCTGAAATATTAATTATATTAATGTAGGGGCCTGCCGACAGTCATCTCATCAAATTAATAGCATAAGATCAAATGCTTTCCAGTCAATGTAGAAGATTTTACAGGTTTCTTTAACAGACAGATTGTTAAACCATTACTCATTTTTTAATGTGAGAGTGTCTGACCCTAATTACTGTCCCTTGTGGGTTTTACTTGGTGATTCATAATGTAATTTAAAGGGAAAATCCTATAGCAATTACTTAACCAGGAGAGAAATCAAACCAGGCAAAGTCATGGAGTCCTTACTTTCTACCTCTCAGCCATTTCCTAAGCTGTTTAAAAATAGCAGTGTAGATCCTGACTCTGCTTTTGCTGTTGGAAATCTGTGTTCAGCCCGTGGAGGATGCTGGAGGTTGACATGATTATGGATGTTTTGTTAATTAGCTTTAGGGTACATACAGCTTTCAGCTGCTAATTGCAGGACCCTCGTTGGCAGCAGTGCTGGAACTCTTAGGTTTATTTTTAAGTGTGCAGTTGGGGTTTTAGGTGTTGAATTGTCAGTTCAGGTTGGTTTGTTCCTGAGGAATCCCTCTGGTTCCCGTGTTCCAACCTTCCCTGTGCTGTTCCCTCTGAAGCTCTCCAGGACATTCAGTTGCACTTATTGTAAGCAGCCAAAAAGTGCCAGGAAAAGAGGGATATGGAATTATCCCATCCTGTGGGGATGCATGTGGCCATTGGAAATCCTTCCAAGGGTTCCCTGTGCTCTGACGTTGGGATGCTGTGGCAGAGGAATCACAGGAGAGCACGTGTGTAAGGATTAGCCTGGAGCAAGGCTGAGTGTACAAAACTCTCATTTTCCTCAGAAGTGTCCTGAGGAACAAGGACAAATCCTTACATATTGTTGCTTTTAAGTCTGTGGTTCTATTTCAAGTACTGGAGCTGGAAAAAAAGAGCTGTTCCCGTATAGGGTTGTCCCTACATGGAATTGTTAAGGTTGGAAAAGACCTTTAAGATCATCAAGTCCAGATATAGATATATATCAGGTATAGATAATTCTCTTGTCTTGATTAAACTTGCAAAACATCAGCTTTTGACCCATTAACCACAAAGATTCTTCCTTTTAAAATCAAAATATGGGTAGCAGTGTTCCAGTACCTAAAGGGGCTCCAGGAGAGCTGGAGAGGGTCTTAGGACAAGACCTGAATTGACAGGACAAGGGGGGGTAATGGCTTCCCAGTGCCAGAGGGCAGGGTTGGATGGGATATTGGGAAGGAATCCTTCCCTGGGAGGGTGGGGAGGCCCTGGCATAGGTTGCCCAGAGAAGCTGTGGCTGCCTCTGGATCCCTGGAAGTGTCCAAGGCCAGGTTGGATGGGGCTTGGAGCAACCTGGGCTAGTGGCCCATGGCAGGGGTGGGACTGGATGGGCTTTAACAGTCCCTTCCCACCCAGACCAGTCTGGGATTCTGTGATAACAGCAGTAATCAAGCTGTTTTTACTTGCATTTTCAGATAAGTTTTTTTTTTAACATCACCTGGCAAATCAATTGGCAAGTGCACAAGCAGGAATAAAAACATCCATGGAAAAGGGCACACACTGTTTAATCTGCCTTTGACAACTTTAATGTTTTGAAATACATGAAGTGAACTTTTCTGTTACTTGCCAGGTTGCTGGTATCTAGCTTTTTGGTCCCCATCCAATAATAAGGATTAAGATTTTGATTAATATAATATAGCTTATAGCAATATCTTAATCACAGCATGCAGTGTTCCAGTGTATTTTTTCCTCTTCATCTGAAGAAGGAAGTTACAAAAGAATAGATTTTCATTTTCTTAGCTGAAAATAGCTCAAAATAAACTTTGAAACATGAAAGGGCAGATGATTAAATCTTTGCCTTGGGTTAAAAGCTAATAAAGGCATGGAGGTGAGGGGGTGGCTTCTCAGTGCTGAACTACCAAGGCTGACTTCCCTAAGTTTAGTTGTTCTCTGCCTCATGTTTAGCCTGATAGGAAGTTAGTAATGGCATCTCTGTGCCAGAGGACTGAGATTTCCATGTGTTTTGGGGTTTTGAATATGGAGAGGAAACCATTTGGGGATTGTATTTGTAAGAAAAAATTAGATTTTTATAACATAAGGCGGTTCATGTAATGACACGAAAAACTGAATGGAGAGGAATGTTTTGCCCAGAGCTCTGTTCAGCACTGTGATTTTGTGTAAAACCCCAAGTTTTTGTAGCCAAGTTCAGTCTCCTGGCAAAACAAGTGTGTGTGTTTGTTGCCAAAGTGATGCTTGATGTCCAGACTTAGCAGATGAGACCTTGTCACTTCTGACTTGGTGGATGTTCAGTTCCAATGAAGGATTCCCTTCTTTCTGGCACGACTTTGTGTGGTGGTTGTAAAGAGAGAATGTAGAAGTTGGCAGGTTGTAACATCTGCCAGGGAGAGGTGACTGGGTGTTGATCCCCCTGTTCCCCCGACATTAAAAAGGAGACAAGATCAGCCATAATTCCATAGGAGGTAACAAGGATTGCTATTTTAAGGCTTCCCACGCTGATCCCCAGCTGTAAAGAGCTGCTTGTTCATTATTCAGGGAGCAGTGTGACCAGCAGCAGTTGGCTAATTAAACTCCTTGAGAAGTTTATTTAGAATAAAATTGAATAGAATTTGCCTGGGTACATATTCCAAACCTCCTGAGTGGTTTCAGAAAGCCCTTTTTTTGGTTGTTTGGTTGTGGGTTTTTTTTTCCCCCCAAAGACAGTTGATTTGATTTGAAATCTGAGCAATGTTTTAGAAAAATCTACCATGAAGGACATCATGAGCCTTGGCCTAATTTGACAGGAAAAAACCCTCATTGAAGAGGAAGAAACTACAAGCTTTGACTTGTTGGAAAGTGGATTTTTAGGGCTGCCAGGAATGCATTCCTTGCCCTCAGGGATGATTATTATTAGACACATCCGATGAGTTCTGTCAATGTGTACTTTTCTCCCCCTGATAATTCTGCTCAGCTGTAGTTGCCATATCTCCTTTTCCAGTCAGTGTTGTGCACAGTTGTTATTCCAATATCCTGTGTAAATAACGTCCTGGTTCTGTGGTGACCTCCCCAAAGCCGTGGTGGCTGCAGTGGTTTCACATCTGCACAGCTCTCCTGCAGCACACTGATTGCCTCCATCACTCCCAAACCAGCAAAGGTGAAAGAGGATCCAAAACTCTGGATCAAACTGCTTGTTTTCATTGTTTTGTGGAATACTTACTTGTGTGGCACAAGCCAAAGAAATTAAAGGCTAGGAAGAGAGGAAGAAATGAAAACTTTTAAAACTTGCCTGGCAGTTGTTTGTATGTTCCCAATAAACTTGACTCGGTCCTAGTGCCATTCTGTTTGTGCAAGGCTTTTCTCCTCCTCTCTTAAATCCCAATTCCTGTTTCTTTTTGGGAGATTAATATCATTGTATCATTCCTGTCGTTATATTTATGTAACTTACATAGCTGCACACTCCTCTGTCCTAGACCAGGAGGTGACCTGTGGTTTCACATAATTGTACCAACAACTATTACAACCCAAAGCTGAGTTTTTCCCTGCCCTGAGCGTGTGTTTTGCCCTGCAGTTGACACTCCGGACCCCTACGTGGAGCTGTTCATCCCGACCGCCCCCGACTGCAGGAAGAGAACGAAACATTTCAACAACGACGTGAACCCCGTCTGGAACGAGACCTTTGAGTTCATTCTGGACCCCAACCTGGAGAATGTCCTGGAGGTAAATCCCAGGGCTGGGCTGCAGCTGGGAAGGTGGAAGGGAACAGTGCCTGGAAAGGTGAAGCACAGCAACTTGTGCATGTGTGACATCTGTTGTCTCAAGATCCCCCCTTTTTCTTTTAGCCCTGGTGTTGTATATAAGTTGAATTATTCAAGGAGTAGCCTTGAGAGCCATTATAAGACATGCCTGTGAGTCACCTCTTGGACTGCTCCTGAGGGATAGTACCTACTATTCCTCACCTCAGTCATCATTTAGTCCCTGCTTCCTGCACTGATTCAGCTATTACAGACAGGGAATAGGTGGGGCTAAAGTCAAGTCTCTGCCCATTCTTTGCTTCTCCCTGAGGAGACAGAAAGCAAAAGTGTGGTTCTGCTGTCTCCTCCATGCCTGGAGCCAAGGGCTGGGAGTCCACCCAGTGCTGTTCTGGGGACCACTCCATGTGCAGGCTTGTTGGTTAAGCCACCGTTTAATCTCGGGGTGTTAAACCTTTCCAGGCTGTGTACAGAAGGGGAGTGTTGCATCTGAGTATTTTATAAGTGGGCATGGCAAGCATTTAAGATTGTCTCCGGTCCTTTGTTAGCTCTGTTCTTCCTATGGGATGGCCCTGACATGTGCAGTCTTCTGAGCCAAGCTCATGGAGTTCAGTCTAAATTGGCCAACTGGGACAGAGCTGGAGCCTGTGAAGGTTTTCCTTGGCCCTGTGACCATCATCTCTTGGATCTGAAATGGAATTATGCTTCCTACAAGCTCCTTGTGTTCTGGGGAGAGGGATAAGCTCCACAATCCCGTGGCTGGCTCAGTGGAGCGTGAAGGACTGTCATATACATCCAGGGACAGGGAATCTGAGGGGATTCCCAATGGCTCCACCACAGCTCTGCAGGAAGCAGATCACCCAAAACAGCTGCCACCAGCTGGGTCAGGTGCAGCAGGCAGCTGAGGGCATTCTTACCAGATTTTTTAGTTGTGGAGGTGCAAGTTGGCCACAGAAAACTTGAGAAAGGTTTGAAATCTCTTCTAAGAACAAGTCAGGCAAATAGCAGGAATTAGAAAGGAGTGGAACGATTCTGGCTTCTTCATGAAACAGCCAGGAAGAAAAGAACTTGGGTTCATCTGCCTTTGTTGCAGTATGGGAACTAAAATTGTTTCAATTCCACTTTTATGGATTCTGACAGAATCTCTGGAGCAAAGAATTTTACCCCTCTTTGCAGATCTTGTGCTTTTTTGGAGGATCTGCAGGAGCTACAGCTGGCTAAATAATTGATGTGGTCAGTAGCAGCTCTCAAGATCTTCAAAAGATGAGCAAAATGGTAAACTGAGGAATAGAAAATAAGAAAATTCCTGGGGTTTACTGCATTGTATAAAAACTGGGTCAGATTCTGCTTGTAGTTACAGAATCCCAGGATGGGTCAGGCTGGAAGGGCCCACAATGGCTCATCTGGTCCCACCTCCCTGCTCCAGCAGCACCATCCCAGAGCACACGGCACAGGACTGTGTCCAGAGGGGTCTGGAATATCCCCAGGGAAGAGACTCCAACCCCTCCCTGGGCAGTCTGGTCAGTGCTGGGTCACTGCCCAGCAAAGAAGTTCTTCCTCCTGTCCAGGTGGAGCTTCCTGGGCATCAGTTCCTGCCCGTTCCTCCTGTGCCATTGCTTGGCCCCCCCAGCAGAGCCTGGGCCACCCTCTGCCCCCTCCCTTACCCTCAGGCAGCTTCCCTGGCAGGGTTGGAATTTATTGTGTACAAAATTTCGTTCAAGGGTTTGGAAAGGATAAAATTATTGAAGTCACAAACACAACAAGATTGATTGTAAGTAGAAATTGGAAATGGAACTTTACAATAACTGTTTGCTGGTCAGCAAACAGCAGGTGATACCATGTAGTAATGGTTAATTATGACTCTGCTGATGTGTGGGCCCTTTGGATTCTGCATGGAGTGCAGTGTCAGAATGCCAATCTGTAAAGCCACCTCCCCACCCAAAACCTCTTTGTGAATTCCCAAACTAACAGAGACTTCACAGTCTTTGTGACTCCATGGATTATTTTAATCCACACCTTTAACTCTATCCCAAGTGCAGTTTTCCCTCTGAAGCTCTTCAAAATCCCACTGAGAAGTTTCTCCTGCTGGTTTTAAGAGGCAGTTCCTCAGAGATTGCAGAGTAAAGTTCTACAAGGAAACAGGATGTAGATGCCATTAAAATAATAAGTTCTGCCCTAAAATACAGTTCATCATTTCAAAGGGTTGCTTGTGGCACAGGATGAAGAAGATTCTTTGTAGCTGAGAAGAGGCTGAACTCAGATGTAGCAACATCAAGTGATTGTATCTTGATTCCTTTTGTTTAATGCAAAAGATATGATCCAAGCCACAAACATATGATATTTTAAAAGATATAATTCCACAAAGTGGAAAAAACTGTAAGTCAAAGGAGTCTGAAGAACTCATTTAATAGAGACTGAAATGCTTTCTGCATATCTTACTTGAGGACTTGGAAGGCAGCCCCTGGGGAAAAAACCAGACTGCCAGACCTAGATCCACATGGATTAGAGCAAAAGCATGGGATGATGTTCTGTGGTATCCCCAGACATCTTTGGAGATGATCACATTTTGGAGGGTATGTGCTCTGACATGGAGAGTAGGAGAAGAGACTTGAAGGTCTGGCTGGATACAGAGAAAAGCTTTGTGTTTTTTGGAATGCTGCACACTTTGCCAAATCAGTGCTATGAAAATCTTGGTCTGTACACACAAGGCCGGGATGTAGGAGTTGGATTCAATGATCCTTGTGGGTCCCTTCCAACTTGGCATATTCTGTATGGGTTCTGTCTAAAAATCTTGGTCTGGACATCCAAGGCCGGGATGTGTGGATTCTGTCTTCAGTGAAAAGTTTGTTTTTTAGTCTGTCACACTGAAAACTATGGAAAGTTCTCCATAGGGAAGTTTTACTGACTGGAAATTTGAAGTAATTGTGTGTTTTATGCGTAGACTGTGAAGTTATTATGCCTGCTTAGAAAGATGGTGAAATTTATTGACAGAAAGGTGCTTGGATGAAAAACCCTTTGTAGATAATCCTGGTGTACTCCTCCAGTTGGATACCTTGGAGGTGCCACCTACACTGGACATGAGTTTATTCTGTTTTAAAGAACATGTCTGTTGGCACTGGGCATTGACTGGCTTGGGTTAAGCCCATTCTTTTTCCATATATATTTTTTTTTAACTCTTATGGCATTAAAAAGGGATTTACTGAAGTAGAATTGAATACCCAGCTGTCTTTTCTAGGTTACTCTGATGGATGCCAACTACGTTATGGACGAGACTCTTGGCACATCCACATTTCCCATCTCTTCTCTGAAACTGGGAGAAAAGAAGGAGGTCCAGTTGACTTTCAATGATGTAAGTTGGGACGTTCATGGCTTTGCCTTTGTTGGGGCAGCTCTGAACAGGGTGGGAGTGTCTTCAAAGAACACCTGAACTGTTGTGTAGACCAGGATGTGGAATGTTTCTGTTGGAGTGTAAGGGAAACCCTTGGCCTGCTCTTGGTGTTTGTTCCTGGATGGAAGGAGATCCAGGGCTGTTTCTGTTCCTGTCAGTCTCCCTCAGTATTATGTATGTATGTTTTTTCTTAATACTCAGTTATTTTATGAATTCCAGAAGGGATTAGGATATCTCATGGGGTAAGGGTGGCAGCCTTTCAGTCAGGAAATAGCTGAGAATTTGGGGGCACACAGAGGCATATCAGGTGAAGGTTGTTCTCTGCATACCCTGCTCTGAAGCTGAAAGGTCTGAAGTTTTCTAAGCATTCACTGTCACCCTGAAGGCACTGTATTTATCTTCTTACAGCCCTGCTGGGGGAAGAATTGAGCAAAACAATACCACTGTTTTGTGTGTCCCTGCTGAGAGAATCTTCTTTAAAAGCCTGGTTTGAAGCTTTCTCTTCCTAGACCAGTTCCTTCTCCACTTGTTGCAGTTTAGTTTTGTGGCCTTAGTGTAAGAGGTTACTCAGGGTTTGCTGGTCAGTGCATTGCCCCTCCTGCTGATGCCTGTGGCTTCCACAAAGCTGTCAGGAATTCTTTCATTATTACATGTTTCACTTTCTGTGAGTGGCTTGTTGTAACACAGCCCTGCTTAACACACAGCAGTGCAGTAATTGGATTATTCTCCTTAAACACGTCTGCAAACCAGATGGAATCACTTCAACAGGAATTGTCTGCCTGCACAGCAACTCCTGGAAATTGTTGTCAAATCTATGTGGAATTGAGCTTGTTCTGCATGTGTTAAAAAAATGGAATGGTTTGGGTTGGAAGGAACCTTAAAGCTCCTCCAGTTCCAACCCACTGCCATGGGCAGGGACACCTTTCAAATCCTGTCTGCATTTCTCTTTTGGGCTGGGGTTTATTACATGATCAGAGGTCTTGATTTGTGACTGCTCTGCTTTCTCCCATGTGACATAACTTTAAAAGTGTGCTTACAGCAAATAACTGGTTTAAGACCTATTTATTGGAAACCAGAGAGTTTCTTATAGAAGATTTAGCATTTAATTTAGCTTAGCCTTAGGCTGGTTGGAATTTTGATACCCTGATTCTTTTTTCTTTTTAAAATTGCTGCGTTTTTGGAAGTTTCTGCATATTTATTTAACTAAATGCTTCAGTAACTCTTGGACTTGCAGGGTGTGGGCTGAGTGCAGGCCCTGGTTCTGCCAGGCATGAGGTGAGGTGGTGAGAAAGAGCTGATGAATGCATTTTGAAGACACAGTTTACAAAGCTCATTCCAGTAATACAAGGCCTTCCCACGTTAACTTCTCATCGACATTCAGCAAAGCTTGTTAGAGAGTTTTAGGGGGAAAAATCAGTGTAAAAAAAAAAAGCCAAATACACTCTGAAATTTATAAACAAATAGTAAGGGAACATGAAGTCAGATTGAGCCTGATGGAGACAATGAATACATGTATTCCTGAGATTTCTGTGGCAGGCTGTGTAAGCTATAGAAAATGGCATGATATTCCCTATTGGAATGTTTCCCTCCAAGGGTTTGTTTCATACATATTTTTTAAGCGTTGGATCACTGTGTGGTTCCTGAAGTGCTTTCTAACTTAGTAATGTCAGGTGGGGGAATAATGTAATTGTTCCCCTGCCTTTGAAGTGATTCCTAAATGACTCTTCACTCTGTTCCTTCATGTCCTCCCTTTGTTATTCCTTTGCCTCTTCTTTCTCCCACCTCCCTGTTCATTTGCAATTCCCGTTTCAGGTTGTTCCTGGCCCTTGGGCAGGTACTGGGATGTGGGAGCCAGAGGCAGCTTTGCACTCCAGACCCTTCCCTGCTCTGAGTGGCATGCAGATGTTCAGTCTGGGGGGTTCTAGCTCTGTTTCTGGTGATCACATGCCACAAACAAGGAGGATAATCCGTGTAGAGCTGGAGGAGAGTGAAATTAGGCACTGAGTCTGTTACTACAAGGCTGCACCGAGGTGGCTGCTGCATAGGAAGCTGCTCAGAGAGGTGAAAATCTCTCCATTCTGTCCTACTTTGAGCAGCTCCTACTCTTGGATTGTGCCTAACATGCTTCAAGAATAATTTTTTAGCCTTTTGCCTGCAGGCAACCCCTTAAAGTGCTCTGTGAAAGGCAGAGCAGACCAAACCATAGCCTGTGGTTGCCATAGCAAGTGAAATCATTATGTAGTGACACTTATTACATCTTTCAGAAACTTGTATGCAATGTGTCTGATGGATAAATAAAGCATATTTGACTGTGGAAAGGCACTTGGTGGCTCATGTGGAACACAGAGCCCTCACAGGTCTGGGTTTCAGACACAGGCTGAGTATGAAGTTTGCTCAGAACTGGGAAACCAGTGGCAGGAGAAACAAAGAATCCCAAGTGGGTGAAGAGAATTAGATCCCTTCAGGCCAGAGATGAATAGCTCTGCCAGGGATTATCAATGGAAGAAAGCCAAGGCAATGGGATCTGATGAATGGAAGTCAGCACCTGAGCAACATTTTCCACTGTATTCGGTGCTAGTGGTGTGTTTTGGAAACACATTGTGTGCTTTAAAACAAAAAAAAAATCCATAGAAAAGAAACTCATTCATGTATGTTGGAAATATCCTCCCTTTTAAAAAAGCAATTTAAAGGAATATTCTGATGGCAATAGATTATGTTCCAGGTGTGTTTGTGTCTTAAGTGGTGTAACTGTATTTAAATCTTTTTTGTTTAGGTCACAGAAATGACATTGGAACTGTCTCTTGAAGTATGGTGAGTATCTCCTATTTAAAAAAAGTGGAAAATGTATTAGCAGCACTTTTTTTTATTTTTTATTTTAATCTGTTCATTAGAATTTTCAGAGGATCCTGGAGTATCCAGAGTTGGAAGGGACCCACAGAATCATCAAAGTCTAACTCCTGGTCCTGCACAGGACAACCCCAAGAATCCCACATGTGCCTGGTGTGATTTGCTTAAGGACATGCTAGATAGAGGGAAAAACCTCCTTGTTTTAGCACAGAAATACCAAGTAAAAGTGAGGAGATTTTAAACCAGGTTTATTTTCACATTGTAATTCTGTCACTGGCTGAACACCATTATTTGGAATAATAGGTGTGACCTTTCCAAACGTTTTTGCAGGCCCAAGGCCATCCTGTGTGAATGTCTCACCCTGGTTTCTGTTAAATACCTTCCTTCTCAAGGGCTTTTTCTCTCATAAACCCACAGACCTCAGGTTCAGCTTTATCCTCATTGTTTTACCTTCTGTGGGAACTTTGCATCCCACATGAACTTTCAGCATATATGGCTGCTCCTTACAGACCAGCCCCTAAATTCTATTTAAATGTTAATACCACACAGTGCTGAAGTCAAAGGTGAAGATTTAGGGCCAGGATTTCACCACATGTAAGGCTCAGCAGATGCCTACCTTTATTTTTCCCTTTTTTCCCCTCTCCAGCTGTCTTTCTCCCTCTTTTTTCACCAGTCCCGGTGAAAAAGATCAAAAATCACATGGAGGCATAATCAGAAAAAATATATTTTAAGTCTAAAAACTAATTTCTGAGAGCAAGGCATTTAAAGAATCCTTTTTTATGTGTAACTATAAATAGCAGCACTGAGCACTGTAAGCATTGCCCTCTTTCCTAATGACTCTGGAGACTGACAAACATCCCCCAGGGATAATTTCTGCTCATTGTTTTGTACTGGGAAAGATGCAGCTGTGGGTGGGCCTTGAGACCACCCCTAAACCATCCATTACAAGTATTTCTTATCTCTGACATTAAATAAGCAGAAGATGCTTGGTTCCATTTGCTCTTAGGCTTTGGAATATGTTAAACTAAAGAGTCTGATCAAGTTCTGCTGCTATTCTGATATACATGGAGACTGCAGAGTCAGAGTATCATGTATGTCTTTGTGGAATGTTGCTTCTAGGCAGCCTTTTCCCCTCTTTTTCTTAATCCCATGACTTTTTTTACCTATGTTTTTTAGAAGTCTGACAAATCTGAACCTAAATGGATCCATTTCACTGTTGTATGTTTTTCATAAAGCACTGGGCAAATGCTGCCTGGTACCTAATGTGTCAAAGTAGGCACAGCAAGCATTTTTAGCTTGTCTTACTAAATAATAAAGCTAATAATAAAGCTAATAGGACTAATAATTAGCTTAGTAAATAAGGGTAAATCAGAGTCTGCAGCTTCCTCCTGAGGGGCAGCTCCGATCTCTGCTCTGTGTGACAGCAACAGCACCCAGGGAATGGCTGGAGCTGTGCCAGGGCAGGGTCAGGTTGGATCTCAGGAAAAGGTTCTTCCCCCAGAGGGTGGTTGGGCACTGCCCAGGCTCCCCAGGGCAGTGGGCACAGCCCCAAGGCTGCCAGAGCTCCAGGAGGGTTTGGACAACACTCTGAGGGACGGTGGGGATTGTTGGGGTGTTTGTGCAGGGCCAGGAGCTGGACTGGATGATCCTTGTGGGTCCCTCCCAGCTCAGGATATTCTGTGATTCCATGATTACAAGGATGGGAAGTTCAATGAGGTGGAGAGCAGGAGGAGTTTATACACTGTCCTCTGCTGGGAGGTGACTGGGTTCAAACTCTTGGAGTGAGACAGGCTCAGTGAGGAGTTAACTGGTCCAACTGGGGTGTCAGACTGTTTGTCCTACCTTGATACCTGAAATGGGAAGTGGGAGCTGAAGTTGCAACTTTATTTAAATACAGCATTGAAGTGCTTACACAGCCTTGTGTACATGTTTGAGAGCACAGTGTGGAAAAAGCTGGGGAAAAGGGCTGAGTTTTTCCTGTGGCCTGCCAGTACGATTTGTGCTGTAGATTTATAATTGTATATGAGTGATGAATTCACTTGCTGTATTTATTTGTTTTTTAATGAGTTCTATAGAAAATTCATATTTTAAAGGCACAGTATTCCATTGTACTTTGCATCCTTCACTCCATGGAAACAGCTGAGCATGAATAATATAATTATTGCACGAATAATATAATTTATTTCATCTTATTAAATTCGATAAGGAATTTCTACCTACTTTGTTTCCCAGGGTGATACTTTGAATTCTTTTCTGGAATTATGCCTTTTTTTAAAGCCTGTCTCTTTTGCAAACCAGCTCTTCCACAGATCTCCGGTTCAGCATGGCCCTGTGTGATGAGGAGAAGAAATTTCGGCAGCAGAGGAGAGATAACATCATGCACAGCATCAAATCATTCCTAGGAGAGGAAAACAGCAAGAACTTGACCACTGCCCGTGATGTAAGTCTGGAGAGTTCACACCAAGCTTAGCATCACCTTTGGAATGCTGCATTTGCCTTTCAGAGGAGTGACTGAGGTGTATGAGGTGGAAGGGTTCGATGTGAAGACAAGTTATAGAAGTGGAAAAACCTCTTTTTCTGCTATGAACATACAATATTTAGGCTGGGCAGTAATTTTTTCTTGGCTCTAAATTTATAGATTAATGTTTAAGGACAAGGGGGAATAGTTTTAAACTAAAAAAGGAGACTTAGATGGGATATTGAGAAGAAATTGTTCCCTGTGAGGGTGGTGAGGCCCTGGCACAGGTTGCCCAGAGAAGCTGTGGCTGCCCCTGGATTCCTGGAAGTGCCCAAGGCCAGGTTGGAGCAACCTGGGCTAGTGGAAGATGTCGCTGCCCATGGCAGGGGGTGGCACTGGATGAGCTTTAAGGTCCCTTCCAACCCAAACCATTCTGAGATTCTGTGATTCATTTGCACTGGCACCTTAAACAAACTGCTCTAACTTTTCCCTTTGGAATTCCATGCTTTGTGAAGGTGTTGGCTCTGAGGGGAGATTGCCATCTGCAGAATGCCTTGAGGGTGTGTGAAATATCTGCTGCTCCAGAAGCCTGGCATGGCTGTGGGCACTCACCCAAGGCAGAATTTGCCCCTGCATGCTCAGTACCCAGCCTGTGCTCTATGACCTTCATATTAAAAGATTAGGCAGGAAATGAGCTGGTTTAATTTTAGAATCAGCTTACAAATCATTTTATTCTCTTCCTTTCTTCTTTTTCTTTAGCCTGTTTTATTGGATTAGGATTGTGAAGTTTATTTCCTTGATAACATGAGGAACTACAGCTTTAATGATGGTGGGTTGGGTCACATTAGAGACTTAGAGAATCCCAGAATGGTTTGGGTTGGAAGGGACCTTAAAGCCCATCTCCTTCCACCCCCTTCCATGGGCAGGGACACCTTCCACTAGCTCAGGTTGCTCCAACCTGGCCTTGGACACTTCCAGGGCTGGGGCAGCCACAGCTTCTCTGGGCAACCTGTGCCAGGGCCTCACATCACAGTGAGGGGAAGGGTGCCAGCCCCTGCTTATGTCTTCAGTGATTTCATAAAACACTGCATTATTTAGAGTTAATTAAGGTGACACCTGGTACAGATCCACTGATTTTGTAGCACCTTTTCCATCCTCCTCTTTCTTCCTTGCTCTGCTCCCAGAACTGTGATGGGAACACTGTGTGTATGTGGGGCATGTCAAGCAATGAACAGAGTCCATGAATTCATTTGGGTTGACTAATTCATTGCCACTGTGCATTTTAATATAAGCAGAATGTGACAGTCTCTTTCATCTGACACTGAAAAAAATTCCTTTTAAATTCCTATGAAGTTTTGAGCAGGTGGTAAATGTTTTATTGTTGTATACTTTTGAACTGCCAACTCTATCTTGCTTTGTAAAATGGTGCTTGTGTGAGCTTTCTGAGGAAGATGAAAGAATTTAACAAGTATTGGGCATATTTTATTTGTAGTGAGATAAATTTTATTGTGAAGGAACATTTTCAAGGTTTCCTAATTTTCACTTCAGTTATTTTTATCTTAACACATCCAGATCTTACCAGAGTAGGTATTTGTCAATGTGACACTGGTCTATTCTATAGCATAATAGTCCCTTTCTCAGAAAGGATGTGGATATTCTGCCAGGATCCAGTTAGAACTGGAGTGATACTTGGGGCCTCAGGTGATGTGTGTGAATTACTGTAAAGGCCAAGTAAGATTTCATGTTCTTTTTGTCTTCATCTTCCCTTGGTATCCCTCACTGCCTCAAATACTGAAGTTTTATCAGTTAAATTGCATGTTCTCAGGCAGTAACTGTAGGTTTATCAACCTCAGGAAGGACTGAGGCAGTGGGATCCTCCCATTTTTCAAATGCCAAGCCTGTATTTTGAAGCTGACTTGTCAGAATTTTTAACTGCTTCTAGCAATGAAAAAACCTCTTTTTGTTCAAATTAAACTGTAGTTTTACTTTTATTGCTACAGGTAGAAGATAGCAGGAGGATTTATAGGATGTTTGGAGTCCTAACATGAAGTCAGGGGACATATTGAGTAGTCTTAGCTGTCTGTGAGTCTTGATGAATCTTAAACAAGTCACTTATTCAAAGTTCACCCCAGTTGCTTCCTCAGTGAGTAGCTCCATGTGTGCCTTGCAGGGATGCTGAGCAACTTCAGTACCTCTCAATTAATTAGACAGCCCCAGATGGGGAAGTGACTACTTCTAGATTTCCTTCCTTAATCCTGAGGCACATTCTGCAAACACAGAGGAGGAGATTTCTTGTACCTGTGTTATCACTCAGTTTATTTTTATAATTTTTCTTGCTTTGAGCAGTTTTCTAAAGATACTGTAATCATTTAAAGGAATCATACAGTTCTCTGTGGCTGGATTTGCAGAACAATTTTTTAATAATCATTTCTATGCCCTATGGCATTTTTTTTTCCACCACAGGCATTCAGACTTTGTGCACTGTGTTTCCAGGGCATTTGGATAAAAACATCTGCATCACTCATTCCCAAAATGAGATTTAATATGGCTCAGCTTTTTTGCTCCATTACTGGAAGATAAGATTGAGATGCCTTTTTCAGGGCTTGCTTTTCTTAAAACATAAGTTGTTTCCCAATCCTTGCCATTTTGCTGCCCAGTTTGGTGGTGGAGCAGTCAGCACCTGAGATGAGGTGCCTGTTGATTGAAGGGGAGCTGTACAAGGGCTGTGATAAAGCTGAAGGAGGACAGGGTTAGATGGGATATTGGGAAGGAATCCTTCCCTGTGAGGGTGGGGAGGCCCTGGCACAGGTTGCTCAGAGAAGCTGTGGCTGCCCCTGGATCCCTGGAAGTGTCCAAGGCCAGGTTGGATGGGGCTTGGAGCAACCTGGGCTAGTGGAAGGTGTCCCTGCCCATGGCAGGGGTGGGACTGGATGGGCTTTAAGGTCCCTCTCAACCCAAACCATTCCATGATTTGATGTTCCTGTGTGTGGTGCTCAACCAGTCCACACAGTACATTGTCCCCTGGATCTCAAAACAGTGCAGATGTATTGACAAAACATTTAGTGTTGTTAGAATGTTCAGTGGAGTGTGTTTGGAGGCTGTTTGAGCTGCTTTGCTCAGAACTGGTTGTGTCCCTCAGCACTGTGCTGTGCAGAGCAGCTGTAGGACATGGTGGTTCTGGTGGTTCCCAAATGGGCAATCCATGGAGAATGGGGGGTGGTGGTGTGGCCAGGAATTAGAGCATTGGGCTTTTGTCTCCAAGACTTTTGGATTCAATTCCCTTTTTTGCTGTTGACTCACGGCATCACTTTCACATGAGTCACTTACCCTTTTGGTTTGGATTTACTAATGTGCTGGAATGGGTTTAGTACCTCTACCCCAGTTTCACTGGTTCTGTACAAGGGACTTGGGGTTCAGGGCATGTCTGTGGAGGAGTGTGGGTGCCTTGGTACTCTCTCTTTTCTCCCTTCTTCAGTTGTGAGGTGGCTTCTTGGTTCTTTGCCCTGTGTGCTCTGGCTGCAACCACTTCCCCCTGCCTCTGCCCTCTTTGTCCTAGAGGACAACTTGTAGGATTGGTGTACTTGATTTCAAATTTTACCAATTTCGTGCCCTTAAACATGTTAGAAACTGAATTGGAGCTAAAAAACTGCCTTAAGAAACCTGCCTGTTTCCTCTGCAAAGCAGGAAAGGACTCTGAACCTTCATCACTTGACTTATTCTGTAAGTGAACTTTATTCAGTGGGCTGAAATAAATGAATTAAATGTGCAGGAGATGCTTCTCTTCAGTTATTTGTTTTCCTCATTTAAAAGTTTTATTTACTGTGCAAAGCCCAGGGTACTGGGGGGGCTCAGCCTGGAGCAAAGGAGGCTCAGGGGGGACCTTCTGGCTCTGCAACCCCCTGACAGGAGGGGGGAGCCGGGGGGGTCGGGCTCTGCTCCCAGGGAACAAGGGACAGGAGGAGAGGGAACGGCCTCCAGCTGTGCCAGGGGAGGCTCAGGTTGGACATGAGAAGGAATTTCCTCCTGGAAAGGGTGGTGAGGCCTTGGCAGGGGCTGCCCAGGTAGGTTTGGAGTGCCCAGCCCTGGAAGTGTTCAAAAACCATGTGGCACTTGAGGACGTGGTTTGGTGGTGAAGGTGGTGGTGGTGCTGGGCTGACAGTTGGACATGATGATCTTAGAGGTCTTTTCCTGCCTTAACAATTCTGTGACAGTTCTTTGATCCACGTCCCCCTTGGTATCTCCACCCTCCCCAGTGCAGGGCTCTGTGGTGCCCAGGATTCCTCTGGATCCAGCTTACAGGAAGTGTTTGCAGTCAGGATGTTGGTGACTCTCCTCACCCACCGTTCATTGCTCATCTCCATAACGGATTTCTCTGCATCCTGAAGAACACTCAGACTTTCCTTTGTGCCTGTGCCTCTTCACCCACGAGCAGAGTGGTGGAGCAGTGGTGCTTTGGAAGTGCTCTCACATGGTTTTTCCAGGCTTGCACCTGCAAACCAACATCTCCATCCTGTTGGGATGTGTCTGGTCAGGTTGAGTGGGCAGTGGTTGGTTGTAAAGAGCTTTCAGAGCCTAAGGTACATTATTAAAGGTGTGATTACTGACTCTGCTCCTCTGTTCAAAGCAGCTGCTCCACTATTGGGGTGTTGGCTTAACAAAACAGGCACATCCTAAATCCTTACCTGTGCTTTGTCATTTTTTGGATAGATACCTATCTCTGGAGCTTGATGATGGGTGCTGGTGCCAGGGAATACCTGTGGTTTCTATTACTAACACTTATGAGGGTGATCAAATGATATTACTGCATCAAGAATAAGCAGTTTTGGGGGACTGGAAGCCTCTCAACTTCCTCAGTTGTTGTTCATGGTCATGTCCTTGTGACAGTGCGTTGTCAGTCCCCAGGGAGTGTCGTGGCTTGGAGTGTGGAGTCTGGAGAAAGGACCAGAACTCAGGAGTCACGTGGATCTTTTCTTATAACTAATCCCATCTATTGGCACCTTAAATTGCCTTCCAGGGAGATTTTTGACAGATTACCAGTTTGATCAGATAGGGCCTTTCTGCCCAGCTGTGCCATTCTTTTAATGCTTAGTAACCACCAAGAGGTTGTTACTTTATTACCACTGAAGAGTGGAAAATTCTTCTGGGTTTTGGAAACTGGGAACCAGATGGGCCCTTTGCTCAGGCCAAAACACGGGATAGTGGTAGCAAGTGAATTTTTGTCTAATTTTGCTTCTTTTTAGATACTTGGGGAAACTGTGCAGTGGGAAGGAAGAAGGAAAGAAGTAGAAAATAAAACCCCTACAGATACATTTTTAATATGGTGTCACCATGTCTGCTTGTCTCTCTCCTGGTAGTTGAGGAATTGTATAAATCCACATAAATTCCTGTTACCTCTCTGGTAGTTTTTGCAAGGTAGTGGTAAATTTGAGACTGTCTTCATGCTATGTAGTAATATCAGATGTTTTTATTTCAAAATGTCTTTTTTAACTCCTGGCCAAAATAATATTTGTCTGTCTTCTGTTTCTGATTAGTAACTTTTACTGCTTTTTACTCTGTCACAAAGATATGAATTGGGTTAAAGCTGGTGTTAGAATTGCTTTTAAAGTGTTTGTGGTCTTGTAACCAGATAGTTTATTTAATAACTAAATTTAATATCTTCTCTGTTTTGGATTATGGATAAGGAGGACAGACATTCTAAAGAAATTCTGACTATGTTTTGGTTTAGAAATCTTGCTGCAAGTGGTGACTTCTTCAAATAAATTCTAATTCTTCAGATACCAGGCAATTAAAGTTGTAAGTAAAAGGACATTGTGGGGGCAACAACTTACTGATGCTGAGACCTGATGTGGTTAGTCACTCGATTTGTAGGTAGTATTTTCAGGTCTGAAGCAGTGCCACAAATCTGTACAAGTGAACTGAACTTCAAATTCTCTATGTTTTGGCAGCAGACAGGAAGCTAAGGAGGGTCAGAATGACAGTATTTGGCTCTCACCATGTATTTTACTCCTTGACCAGGAGAATCAGACACTACTTCTGTGTGCCTGTAAGGAACCTAAATAGGAGGAGTCTGCACAGGGGGATTTCCCCTTTCAGCAGGGAATTAAAATCCCTCTTGTGAGGACCATAGGCAGATCAGGAGACAACTTCTGGTTTTCAGAGAAAACCATTTCATCCCACAGTCTGAATCTGACTGGCACAAATCCCTCGTGATTCCTTCTGACCACGACCCAGATATGCCCCAAAAGAAGTGTCTCTGGTTGCATCCTGATGTCTGAAATCTTCCTCATTAAATTAGGCAAGTCTCTTCATGAAGGTGTTCTTCACTTTGGTCAGGTGGATTCTTTATTTTCCCAGGGACCACCTCCATCAGCAAACTAGGCTTCGTGGTCAGGAAGCCCAGGGTCTCACTGGTGTCACCACTTGAGCCTGACAGCATCTGCTTGAGCTGTTGCTCTTCCAGAGTAGAAAGACCAAGTCCTCAGGCTGCAGCCTTGGGCACCTGTTCCCCTCCTTCTTCCTCTCATCTGCTCAGGGTCTCCCCTGCTTGTGTTTGCACCTCCTGGCTGCTGCTGGTACAAGATAAGGGAGGGAGCTGGAAGGCAGTCTGCTCTGCCCCTCTCGGACTGTTCCAGCTTGGCAGAACCTCCCTTGCTGCTGGCTGGTTCCTGGCTCCCCTTGCTCGGGATCAGCAGAGCTTTCATCCCATACTTCAGTCCAAGAGTGCTCCTGTCATCCAGCAATTTGGGAAGAAGAAGGGGCTGTGAGTTAATGACATACAGATTCATGGCGTGGCCTCCATCAGGGGCTGGGTGCACTTCTGGGTGCCACAGTGTAGGAAAGATCTCAAGGTGTTGGGGAGTGTCCAGCGAAGGGACACTGAGATGGTGAAGGGTCTGGAGGGGCCATAGGAGGAGCAGATGAGGGCACTTGGCTTCTTCAGCTGGAGAAGAAGAGACTGAGGGCAGAGCTAACTGGGGGCTGCAGCTCCTCCTGAGGGGCAGCTCTTATCTCTGCTCTATGTGAGCAGGGACAGGACCCAGGGAATGGCTGGAGCTGTGTCAGGACAGAGGTTGGATCTCAGGAAAAGGTTCTTCCCCCAGAGGGTGGTTGGGCACTGCCCAGGCTCCCCAGGGCAGTGGGCACAGCCCCAAGGCTGCCAGAGCTCCAGGAGGGTTTGGACAACGCTCTGAGGGACAGGGTGGGATTGTTGGGGTGTCTGTGCAGGGCTGGGAGTGGGACTGGATGATCCCTGTGGGTCCCTTCCAGCTCAGGACATTCTGTGATTCTGTGGCATATAATGTTTATTTACCACTTGTGTTTATAGGACCTGCTGTGGTGACACCCTGTTCCTCTCCTCTCTGCAGGTCCCAGTCATAGCAATCCTGGGCTCAGGAGGTGGATTTCGTGCCATGGTGGGGTTTGCTGGAGTCATGAAAGCACTTTATGAATCCGGAGTTTTGGACTGTGCCACTTATATTGCTGGGCTCTCTGGATCCACCTGGTAAGGGCTTTGTCTTTTGGTTTGCTTCAGGTTTTCTTCAGGAGGTTCAAGAATGAATTTTCATGAGGGTTGACTTATTTCTGGTTAAAATCAACAGCAAATTTTAAACATGCACTGTCAGTGTGGAAAAGAGGGAGACACAGCTCTCATGCAGCAGAGTGGGGCAGTGGGGCAAGTCACTGACAGAGAGTAGGTTTAGATTGGGTGTTGGGAAGGAGTTCTAGTCTGTGAGGGTGGGGAGGCCCTGGCACAGGTTGCCCAGAGAAGCTGTGGCTGCCCCTGGATCCCTGGAAGTGTCCAAGGCCAAGTTGGATGGGGCTTGGAGCAACCTGGGCTAGTGGAAGGTGTCCCTGCCCATGGCAGGGGATAAAGTAAGATGGTCTTTAAAGTCCTTTCCAACTCAAACCAGTCTGGGATTCTCTGAAGTATGGAGGTGTTTCAGAATGCCTTGAAGGGTGAGGACATCTCAGGATCCAGGTGATCTTCCTAAGAGCTTTGAGAGCAGGAATGGATGGAAAGAGGTGCCACACATACACACCTCCATTTCTGTGTCAGCCCCCAGTACTGCATGTACCAGGACTGTGTAACTGATTCATTCACTTCCATAACCAATATATTAGGAACTCAACCTGTTGGAACAAACGCAAACTATATTTTGTGTGTTGTTTTATTTTCCTGATGAAATGTGGGAAAAAAAGTCCCTTATGATTTGGAGCTGATGACTCAGTCAATCCAACATGGATTGTACACTTCAGGAGGGCTTTTCAGAGCTTCTCTGAAAGATCTTTTGCTCCATTTCAGACCCAGTAGTCCCCTTCTTAGTGGATTTACTGGGAATGCCTAGGACCTGACTGCCATGCTTCAGAGCATCCCACTATGGATTGCCTTGTCTCACTCCCATCGTCACTGTTTAATTTAGAAATTACATTGGTTTTTAGTCAGATGGGAGTGAAGATCTTCCCAGATGCCTCAATCAGGCTGCCCTAATGAGGTAGGTATGATGTCCCTGTGTCTGACTCAGGGAGTGCTGCAGCCCAGTTACAGGAATAACATCCACAGGAGAAGATGAGAGTGATGTCAGCGTGTGAAAGGGGCCTGCAGGCAGCAAAATGCTTTGAACCCCAGAATCCTGTCTGCCTCAACCACTAATGACTGAGAAGGTTTCTCTTCTCCCTGCCCAGTGCTATGAACCTGTTGCCTTTCACCTTCTTGGCTCTTACAAAAACGATCCCAAATTACACTTACTACAAGCATCTTATTACAAACATTGAAACTATTTGTTTGGACGTTTCTGAGCTGAAACGATGTAACATATTTTAAAGGTGTGTCGTTTTCATCAGCCAAAGACATCTGACAAATTCAGTTTCAACTCCTTACCATCACACTTTTTTCATTCAGTGAAAAATGGCAGACTTCTTTTTGACTAGCTGTAAAATTTGGTTTTAATGCCACTGGACCAGTTTGCAGTAGAGGATTTTGCATCCTAAGAAAATTTTGAACTTTTTAAGGCAAAAATATGTGTTAAATGTGTCCCAAATGTCACAAAACGGGATGTTATTGTAACTGTACCAGTCTGAAAACTGGAGCTGCATCTCAATCCAGTGTAGGGCCACCTAGTACAGGAAAGGTATTGAAAAACTGGATTAATTCCATTAGAGTACCACTGAGGCAATTAGGGGACTAGAGCATGTGAGGAAGTGGGGCAGCTGGATTAAAGGCAAAGGTAGTGGTGGGGGGAGATTTCACTGTTATCTTCAGCTTCCTGATGAGCTGTAAAGAAGAGAAACTCTTTTTGGAGACACGGAGAAAGGACAAGGAGTAATTTGGATGAACATTAGGAAATCCATTTTGCAGTGAGAGTGTCCAGGCACTGGAATGTGTTGACCCATCCTGACTTGACTAGGCTGGGTTTGGTGTCAGCCTCTCTCTGTCTGACTCAGGGGATGCTCATACAAGAGCAGAACTTGACTGAACAGAACCCTGAGCAACCTGAGCTGACTTAAGTTGGCTCTGGATTGAGCAGGAGGTTGGAGTAGAGACCTTGAGGGTCCTGCCAGTCTAAATTGTAAGGTTATGTGAATGTGTGTTTTCTTTGAGAGGAAGAGACTTTTTTGTTGGAATAGCCTAGTATAAGCGAGCAGGGAGTCTGCCTGGGATGAGTTTTATCCCCTGGTTTAACTCTAAGGAAGCACCTGAATTTTGGTTCCACACATCTTAACCTCAAGAGATATTAACTTCTTTGAAACAGATAGAGACCAGTCCTGTTCCTTGTGTGAGGTTTTTTTCAGTTATTTTCTACTGTTTGGAGGTTGCTTCTCCAATTCCAGACTAGATGGAAGCCTTTAGAATGCCAGGAGGTCTTGAAATGCCAGGAGTGTCTATGAACCAGAGTAACTTTCTCATTCAGATTGGCATCCTGGAATCTGGGTTTTCTGTCACTAGTGGTGGGGGCAGATTTATCCATTGAGAGGCCTGGATGTACTTTGTTCAGAGTTGTGAAAAGCATAAGACATCATTTGGCTGGATGAAGAGCAATGGAGTGTGAGAAACGTGGAATGTGTTTGTAGGGAAGGGTTTGTAGTCCACACTCTGAACAGACGTCAGCTCTGAGGTCTCTTTTTGGGAAAACCCAGTTGTGAAGACGTAGCTGATCTAATGTAAACCTATAAAATCTGTGTTAAAATAGATTATCTGTAACTGCTTCAGTCAGAAACAGATATTGGAAACTGTTGGATTTGAACAAATTTGCTTTTGCTGTCTGATGTCACCTCTTCAGCCTTTCCTTGCTTGATGAATAAATAAATTGACACTTTGACACTCCCTTTCTTTTTTTTTTTTTTTCCATCCAGTCTAGTACTTGGGACTAATGCTCTTTTCTTTTCTTTCCTGAAGGGTGGAGAATTCCTTTCCTGGCAGGAGAGGCAGGTTTTTGCTTGTCCCCTCAGCTGCATGCCTAACCTTGGAGCAATGCATTGACCTCCCTGGGTTTTTCTGCCATCTCTCTTCAACCTTGTGCTGATTCTCCATCCTGCACTTCCCTTTCCCTGCTCCCATGGAAGCTGCTGCTGTTGTTGCTCCCAGGAGCTGACGTGCATGCTCAGCTTTGGTGCCTGGGCCAGAACCATGAGTCAAGTTCTTGCATCACACGTGGGACAGATAAACTGCTGGGCAGTGACCTCAGGGCCAGGCTGACTCTGTGTGTCTGAGCTGTGCCTGCAGTATGGGATGTGTACCTGAGCCAGGTCATTGAGTAAATAATAGTAAATCAGTCTCTGGGAGATTAGGACAGCCTATCTTGAGCCTTGGTGTTGCTTAATCCAACCAGGTGAAAGCCACGGTTTCCTGCACGTGTGGCTAAACTTTGTTTTTGAGTAAACTGAACTTGTTTCTCAGTAACACATCAAGATTTGCCTGATAGGTCTCTTCTGAATCCTCCCAGTCAATTAACTCTCTGCACAGGTTGTACTTACTGTGCTTCAGCTTGTTCTGGAAGCATCCAGATCCTGGAAAGCAGTGCAGTATTGCAGCCCTGAACGCCCTGGGCTGATCCCCCAGCGTGGGCAGCAGGGCAGGGGGGGATTCTGCCCCTCTGCCCCTCAGCTGAGACCCCCCTGCAGAGCTGCTCCAGCCCTGGGGAACAGCACAGCAAGGACATGGAGCTGCTGGAGAGAGTCCAGAGGAGGCACCAAGATGAGCAGAGGATGGAGCAGCTCTGCTGGGAGGAAAGGGGAGAGAGTTGGGATTGTTCAGCCTGGAGAGGGGAAGCTTTGGGGTGACCTGATTGTGGCCTTGCAGGACATGAAGGGGCTACAGGAAAGATGGAGGGAGAGTATGGACAAGGGATGGAGGGACAGGACAAGGAAGAATGGCTTCAGACTGCCAGAGGGCAGGGATAGATGGGATATTGGGAAGGAATTCCTGGCTGTGATGGTGGGGAGGCCCTGGCCCAGGTTACCCAGAGAAGCTGTGGCTGCCCCTGGATCCCTGGAAGTGTCCAAGGCCAGGTTGGACGGGGCTTGGAGCAACCTGGGCTGGTGGAAGGTGTCCCTGCCCATGGCAGGGGGTGGGACTGGATGGGCTTTAAGGTCCCTTCCAACCCAAACCATTCCAGGATTCCATGATATACTGAGATATTGTAGGAATTTTTGGATAATGATAGTGAATTGGAGAGGGACATCTTACAGTGAAAGAACTGTATGTGTCTACTTCTGGGACCTCCAGTTTGCCAAATTTCAGTGTGCTGACTTGAGGAGCTCCTTCTACAGCTTAGGGGGATTCTTTCTGTTATCCCTTAAACAGATAAATGAGGACACTTTAGCCATTTCCATCATACACATATGGAAATGTATGCTGAATGTTGGATTGTGTGCTTACATGTAGAACAAATAGTTTAGCTTTCTGTGCCTGGAGAAAAAAGAAGGGACAATTTGCTGTGTAAATGGTAAGTAAATTAACCTGATTTGATCAGTAATTGTATCAAATTACTTATGAGTTTATTGTAGCTTTCAGGCAACTGCCACTGAAGCAGGTTTGATACTTGGCCTGTTTTCCATTGCAGGTACATGTCAACTTTGTATTCACACCCAGACTTTCCAGCAAAGGGCCCAAAAGAGATCAATGAAGAGCTGATGAACTCTGTGAGCCACAACCCCCTCCTGCTGCTCACTCCTCAGAAAGTCAAACGCTACATCGAAGCCCTGTGGAATAAGAAGAGTTCAGGGCAGCCTGTCACCTTCACAGATATCTTTGGAATGCTGATAGGGGAAACACTTATCCATGATGTGAGTTCTGGGCTTTTCTTATCACTGTTAGAGTTGTGAAATTATTGCATAGTAACCACTGTTACTACTTTTTTTTAAATGACCTTGGTAACATTTGGCAAAACAATAGAAATATTTAAAGTTATAGCCAGGCAGATACTGGATAAGACACTTATAAAATGCTTTCCTTGCTCTGGGGGATGAACTCGACCTCTGAGTACTTACAGCAAGCTCTTGACATTGTGTATCAACATTAAAATTCCTGCTCAAACCATTTCAACAAAATTTACAATGTGGTGTGACCTCTTCATGCACAGTTTGCCATAAAAAAAGCAGCATTTGTTTAACAAAGTCCTAACTTCAAGGTGAACGATCCACATCTCTGTCTATTTTTATGTGTTTTTGTGAGAAAAGAGACAACAGGAGAGCTTCATACTGTTGTGTTTTATTGTTCAACAATCTTGCTTTGGTCAGTTAGGGTTGGACACTCCTGGCTAAATCAGGCACACAGACTGCAAGTCCAAATGTGTCAGGTGAGCAGCAGTTGGATTTGATCTTATGGCAAGATTGAAATGTATAAA
Source organism: Corapipo altera (assembly GCF_003945725.1). Lineage (NCBI taxonomy): Eukaryota > Metazoa > Chordata > Aves > Passeriformes > Pipridae > Corapipo > Corapipo altera. Next base: position 1,666,650 of record NW_020884974.1, read on the forward strand.
TAGAGTCACAGGGGTGTTTTATACACTTGTGTCTTTCATGAATATAAATTGTTATTAGGCTTTAAACAGTTAAAATACTGAAAAACAGGCAACACAGCTCTTAGTAACAGATATGTAGAATTCTGATGCTGAAGGGATCTTGATGATGGTGTGAGGTTGGTTAGAAGTCCCTGTTTACTAAGGGATTAAATAAAAACCCAGATGTTGCTTTGTCCAGCAATTCTGTTTGCTTTTTGGCCATGTTATTTTGGCTTCTGTAATGTGTCCTTCTTTCATCTTCCTCCTGTGTCCTCTCCCACTCTTTCCTTCCTGAATTGTGCAGCCAAAAGGTACTCAGGCAAATTATTTCCTTGTACCAATTCTTCTGTTTTTCGTAGAAGTCACTGAGTTTGTCCATTTTCCTTCTCAAATTTCAGAGAAAGGAGGAGTCTCCCAAGTCCTTATATAAATGTAAATATAGAAATACATTTATATAAACATATAATATATAAATGTAGTTTAGATCATATATAAATATATATTCTCTACATTCTCTATTCTCTACATTCTCTATTCTCTACATTCT
>NW_020884974.1:1667224-1676301 GCF_003945725.1 Corapipo altera
CTCTACATTCTCTATTCTCTACATTCTCTATTCTCTACATTCTCTATATCTTCTATATTTGATATATTTATCTAGAATATGTATTAATATATAATATAATTATACTATATTTATAAATAGGCTATATTTATATATATTACATATATATACTGATATATCCCTATAGAAATATATATATAAAATACATATATATATGAAGGCCTTTATAGGATCTGTTTGGAAGTGATCTTTCTTTCCTGCAGAGAATGGACACCACTTTGAGCAACATGAAAGAGAAAACCAATAATGCCCAGTGTGCTCTGCCACTCTTTACGTGTCTCCACGTGAAACCAGACGTGTCAGAGCTGATGTTTGCAGGTATGGCTCCAATCTGGGTGTTGGGTCACTTGTGGGAAGAAGAGAGAAGTGTGTGGATCACAAAAAAAGCCTATTTTTTAAAGGAAGGACATGGAGCTGCTGGAGAGAGTCCAGAGGAGGCACCAAGATGAGCAGAGGATGGAGCAGCTCTGCTGGGAGGAAAGGGGAGAGAGTTGGGATTGTTCAGCCTGGAGAGGGGAAGCTTTGGGGTGACCTGACTGTGGCCTTGCAGGACATGAAGGGGCTCCAAGAAAGATGGAGAGAGACTATGGACAAGGGATGGAGGGACAGGACACAGGGAATGGCTTCCCACTGCCAGAGGGAAGGATTAGATGGGATATTGGGAAGGAATTGTTCCCTGGGAGGGTGGGGAGGCCCTGGCACAGGTTGCCCAGAGAAGCTGTGGCTGCCCCTGGATCTCTGGAAGTGTCCAAGGCCAGGTTGGATGGGGCTTGGAGCAACCTGGGCTGGTGGAAGGTGTCCCTGCCCATGGCAGGGGGTGGGACTGGATGGGCTTTAAGGTCCCTTCCAACCCAAACCATTCTGTGGTTCAGGATCACTTACTTGGGTAGGTGGATATTCCCTGGATTGGTGCAGTATTTGCACCAAGGTTACAGGGCTGTGGAGAACAGGCATCAGATGGATGGATTCCTTGTGGCACACCATGGAACTGAACCTTTGCTTGCTTTTAAGATGCATCTTTTCTTGTAGATGGAGAGAAAACAGCCTGTATTTTGGGTCCACAACCTTTCCTTTCTCTATCATTCTTGGCTTTGGAGACTTGTTCTTAGACCATTTTGGAAAACTATTGTTTTTTTAACCTGAGAATAAGTCTGACACCATAACAGCCCTGAGAAGTGGAAAGTGGTGGCCAGGTTTTGTTCTCTATATGTTAAAAAAGTGATTTCCTAGCAGTTGCAAAGAATATTCCTTCCCCTTGAAGGAGCTGAGCAGGAGTCAGGATAAAAAGGAATCTGGTGTCTCCAACAGGGAAAAACTGCTTAACATTAATGTATCAAAAACCTAAAGGGAAATGTCTTCAGTCATACAAGATTATTCCCCTTTCTAAGAAGGGTGAAACTACCACTTAGACTTGATGATCTTAGAGGTCTTTCCCAACCTGAATGATACTGTGATTAAAATGGAACAAACAAATTAGATATATTGCCTGTTTTTTACCTCTTGCCCAGTGTCAGCTGCTGTTGGTGATGCAGGAGTGGCTTTTGCTCCTATTTAATCCATAGGTTTTAATCCCATCTAGAAACCTCAGTTTAGAGTGGGTCCAGTTGTGCAGGATGCTACACAAAGGATGTGTCTGTCTACATATAATTCTATACAGGACTGAGAAGGGAAGTACCAAGTGGTTTGCCCAAGGTTTATAAGTCATTGTGTTTCCTAAAATGATTATTAGGAACAATTGCTCTCAAAGCTTTGGTTGTAATGGAAAATGAGGTGTAAATTAGGCTAAATTTGTCATGGGAAAATGTCTTTAACTTTCCTACTTAAGAAACTGATACCTTTTTGTTGGAAAATAGAAGTATATTGAGTTTTAGATGAGCTGCTGTTTTTCTACATTACTTATTTACTGCTTTAAAAACATCTTTAGTTAAGAATGACTTTGTCTAAGCAAGACCAGAAGCACCTGAAGGCCTTACTTTGGTCTAGAAAAGGTGTTGCCTCTGGGAGTGGATCTTGGGTTTGCTTTTTTGGGCTGTCATCTGTATCATTCTATAGGGTGCTGGATTTTATTGTTTCTATTTTAGGCTTTTTTCCCCCCCTCTTATAGAACTGAACAGTTGTGAAAGATACAGTAAGTTTTGAGCAGAAATATTTATTTTACACTTCCTTATTTACTTGATTATGGTTGGAGGCAAGACCTTCCCTGTTGAGATGTGTTAATTATATCAGATAACAAGATCTCCTGTTTCCCTCACCAAGAGCATTTGTGACCCCATGTGGTGTGGCCTACCCAGAACTGCACTCACCATTTTAACTGAACATAATTAGAGTAATTTAGTTAAAGACAGCTCTTTACTTTAATTATGACAGCTTCTGTAATGATAAAAAAAAATACCTGAAGATACTGGTATCCAGGGTTAAAGAGGGAGTGGAACTGAATGTTTGGTTTGGATTTGGGGGGGTTTGTTCTTGACAGTCATTACAGTAAATTTATGTCTCTGAGAGTGAGTCTGTTGCTCTCTAAGTGCTACAGAATTAATTTGGGAAGCCTTGAGGGATAAATTCCAGGTTTCAGAGGGACCTTCCAGTCTCTGTTAGTGGCCACTGTCTCAAGGAGCTTCTGGAATGGCAGAAACTAATGCTGAAGCCCTCTAATTTTAAGGCAGAGACTTTATTTCCCTAAGCAGGGTGTGAGATCTCAGAAATTCTCTTCAAGCTGAAGGTGGACTCTCAAAGGTTAAATTAATTCTAAGTCTCCGTTCAGCTTTGTTGCCCCCTGGTTCTGAATATCTAAATATTGGCCCATTTATCCAGCTAAAGGGAAGTACTGTGACATTCCTGCACTGGGTCTTCAAAGGAATTCCCTTCTGCTCCAGCGAGTGTGAAGATTTGGGGGTGGTTTATTTGGAAAACACTGTGTTGTGTTTGACTTAGCATTGATGAGCATTGCCCTGTGGAGTTGGGATTAAATCTTTCCCTTTCAGGACAAGTGTTCACCTCACGTTCAACAGGAATATCCTGAGGGATGGATGGCATTCCATGACGTGGGGGGATTTTTCAAAGCTGTCTCTTTTGCCTTTCCATTGCAGAATTATTTCTGACTTGTTTACACGAGCAGTCAAATCAATCACTGCTGAAAATAGGGAAGGGAAAACAGATGAATGGGTGAACGACTAAAAATGTAGGATAAATTTGGGTTGTTGTTTGCTTTTTGAAATGAGTTCTCTGATGTAAGTGACTCTACTGGTATCAAAGGAAGTATTTCCAAGTCAGCTAAAATCCATTTTCAAAGAAGGCCTACATCAGTAGAACGTAAATCACTTATGAAATTTTCTACCAAGATCAGAAATGCATTGAATATGAAATATTCCATATTTTTCTTGAGCTCTGTTCAATAAAAAAGGATTTAAAAAAATATTTTTGGCAGTGTTAGAATTCACAAGTTTATCAGCTGCCTCTCAGCTTTGCCTTTGCATTTTAGATTTCACCATAAACTTTAGGTTTGGGTGGAATCCAAATACCTCTCCTAGAATATTTCACAACTTCTGTGATACTCAATCATTTTTCTGCCACTTTTATCCCTGCTTTTCACATTTTTGATAGAATCACACTGAAAGAAAAGAAACTTGGCCCTCAGACCCACGTTACACTTGGTGTGGCAGGGAATTATGGTGAGGCTTGAGATGGAAACCAGATGTCATTGTGTTTTTCTCACTCATGATCACTCCTTTAATGCTTCTGGTTTTACAGCCTCATTTTTTTTTCACCAGCTTGATTGTGATAACAGAAAACGAGACTGAGAATTCCTTCCCTGTTGAGACATCACTGTCCTGCATTTGAAATGAACATTTTGGCTTCTTCAAAGCCTTCTTGTTGGTTATTTAGCTTCTCAGTTCACTACAATTTCTTTGCTTGCACAGAGGTTTCATTCATTTCTGTGTTTTTTCCTTCTCAGTTCTGTTCAGGTTGAGATTGCTGACTAAGGCCAATTTTGTTTCTGATTTTGCAGACTGGGTGGAATTCAGTCCCTATGAGATTGGTATGGCCAAATATGGCACTTTTATGTCTCCTGATTTGTTTGGCAGCAAGTTTTTTATGGGGACAGTGGTGAAGAAGTACAATGAAAATCCCTTGCATTTCCTCATGGGTGAGTATGTGACAGAAAGAGGCTTAAAAATAAAAATTATTTCAGTAGTTCATGGACAAGGGCTTGTAAATGCAGTCACAGAAAGTGTGAGACAAGAAGTCAAGTTCTCATTTTGTTAGGAGAGATTAATTGGAAAGATTTCACAGACATGGATTGGCATTTCTTGTTTTGTTTCTGGTTTGGACATCTGAGCATGTTCCAAAATCAGAGGTGTGTTCAGAGAACAACCAACTGCTTAAATACATTATTAAAATATGTGGACTTTTTTCTTCTACTGACCTCCATTCATTACTTATTTCCCTCTTCCAGGTGTTTGGGGCAGTGCATTTTCCATATTATTTAACAGAGTGCTTGGTGTCTCCAACTCTCAGAATAAAGGTCCCACCATGGAAGAAGAATTAGGTAATATTAGTAAATAACTCTGCTGTGCAAAGCAATTACTGCCAGGATTCAGTGCAGTCTCCCTCTGTGGGAGGATGGCACTGCTGGGAGTCATTTAATTAATTACCTTTAATTGCTGACCTTGCAAGATGCTGCAGGGGTAGGGAAGGAGGGTTAGGAGTGTTCTTTTCTTCCTTTCACTTTTGTTTCTGCTCAGTGATGCTGCATTACATACACATATCCAGCTCTCCACAGGAAGTTCATAGCATCCAAATCCTCCTTTTATGTTGTTATGCTGATTTTTGGAGATCAGAAGCTGACAAGGACTCAATAGTCACTTATGTAGTCTCTTGACACTGCACTGTTTAATCAAGGGATTAGTAAAACAGTCCTAAATTTTATCATCTCTGGATTGTTAATGTTCCATTCTACCCACAGTCTCCTGGTATCTGATTTAATGATTTTGGTTTCATTCCACACTCAAATGGTATGATGACTGGAAGGAAAGAATTTTGACTTGGAATTTTAGATGGACTTTATTGTGTTTCATTCAAGAATGTAGTTAATGGTGAAAGGTTTTTACACTTCTGTTTCCCATTCAGAGGGCAGCATTACAAGGAAGGACCTGGCCAATAAATAAATTTCACTTGACAGCCAGATTTTTCTGAAGAGCAAGAAAAAAAAATGGATATTGAGATGATTTATTAAAAAAAAACCCAAAACCAAAAAAAACCCACCACACTTGTCCTTAGGTGTCTGTGTCTCCTAACTGATGGAATTCAGATGTTTGATAACCTCCTTATTTATGGATGAAAATAAGACCTCTGGGTTCCTATTTGTGATGAGTGTTAACACCTGCTCCTGGAGGATCCCTGTCCATAAATGTGATCATGGAAAAGTGTGTTCCTGCTTTTTAAAGATATCGAGAGACAGAATGTTACCCGTCATCTCTGACTCATTTCACATCTCAGTTTAAAAATACCCTGGGAAGTGGGATCAGCTCTGAAAATATTAATGTGGCTTCAACCCCAGAGCTGAAGATGTCCCAGTGGGGGACACCCAAAGTGAAGGCCAAAATTCCAGGGGACATCAGAAGAGCTGGTGCTGCCCACAGGATGATGTGTAAATCACACCTGGGAGGGTAAACAATGAATTTTCCATGGGGGTTGCTGTAAAGAGATGATTTGATATCCAAAAAGTGTGATTTTTGGCTTTGTTAGCCTCCATTTCTGGTCAGGAATTTTTGTTTTGACCTGTTTCCTCTGCCATGGCTCAGGAATTTTTAGGTGTTTGTCCATTGAGGGTGTTTTTGAATAGTCATTGAGGACCCACTGAGTACTGACAAGTAAAATCAGTGAAGGAAAAATGTAATGACTCAACTTTTGTGATTTTTGTGGGGACTTCTGGAGTGTGGGATGTAAATCTAAGGGGGCATAACCCTCTTTAGAAAATAATCTCAGATGCTGGTCATCTGTATCCAATATTCATTCCCAAGCATAATGAAGCTGTGGGTTTATACACTTGATATTACAGTGACTGTCTTCAATTTTCTCTCTCACCTTAGGGGAATTAAATTTAGGCTTAGCAAAAAAGTGCAAAGTGTAATTGTCATTGCTTTAATACTGCACTGGGTAGAAATTACAACCTGTATTGGAATTTGCAGCCCAAAGAATGGGAATGCCACCAGCATCTACTTATCCTTCTGTGAGAGAAAAAAAGGTGTTATTTTATTTTATTTTCATTTTTTAATGGAAAAAATCAAATAGTTGATAATAATTTCACTGGGAAACAGCCCACGTTCAGTTTATTTTAACTGGCCTCAAGTGATTGGACTGCATGATCTTGGAGTTCTTCTCCAACCTTAATGATTCTGTGACATTTCTATTAGAGATGATTCCTAACATACATTTTACTAGGGAATAAAAGGGTTTAGTCTTCAGAAGTCTTCCCCTGGATACATTTTCCTCACTGGAATTCAGTGCCTGGCTCCAGTCTCTGTAGGATAAAAGCTTCCAAGATGAGGCTACTCCTAAAACACTGGGAATCTACTGTATTTCAAGACAGGCTGCCCTCCACAGTTAATGAAAATTATAATATTGCCAGTCTAAAATCCATTCTCACCTGATTTCACCTCCCCCACAAAGCTGACCTGGGGAGTGGAATGTGCTGCTGTGTCAGTGTTCATTTTGCCTTTGAAAAACAAAGATTAACCTCCCAAAATGCAGATTTTTGCCAGGGAAGCTCACTCATTTTTGGCTTCATTTCTCTCACTTGATGTTCTGAGATGCAAACCATATTTTCTACCTGTTTAAGTGCACTGCCTTTATTTTTCACACACACTCCAACAAAACTTCCATATTATTTTGGCTTTTGTTCTCCCACTATTTTTAAGGGTACCCATTCATATGTGCATGAATGATGTTAAGCATTCCTCTTTTTTTTTAAAAAAAAAAGCAGATACTTAACAGAGATCAGTGTTTTCTTCCTAGTTCACTAGGAATTATTGAGAGGACAGAAGCTAAACATCTAACTTTTAATCACTGGGAATGAAGTGTGTCAGACACGTGGTGCAGAGGGGGGTGAGAGGTACTGCTTTAGGATTACATTTTGTTTTCTCAGCCACAAATTTGGAGGCTAAAGCCAATATCTGCTGCTCTAATGTCCATAGCAGATCCAGTCTTTTCAGCTGTATTTTCTATTGCAAAGACTGGGCCAGTTTTATGACTCAGATTGCTGTGAAATTCTGAGCTGTTGTGAGAGTTAAAGCCCAGCAGTTTAAAGGAATTTTATATTTCTTTTAACAGAAAATATCAGGCTAAAGCACCTCGTAAGCAATGACAGCTCAGACAGTGAAGATGAATCACAGCATCCAAAAGGTAAAGAAATTATCAGTTTTCATTTCCTAATTTCCCTTTTTTCTGCAGCTTTTGTGTAGCCCAGCAGGGCTTCTCAGAGCTCCGGAGTTCCACGTCCACCCCAAAATGTGGTTTGCTGAGCCAGTGAGCTCCAGAGGTGTGTTCCCAGCAAGCAGCTGAGCTCAGAGCCACGTTGGAATTGTCACCAGCCCAGCAAACTGAAACTTTCCATTGTTTTCAAGGGCTTCTTGATCAAACACTCACCCGAGAATGGTTTCATTTGTGGTTCCAGCATTCACAGGTGTCTTCTAGCACCTGTAGAAATGACATCTGATACAGGAAATTCCCAGAGCTTGGCTCAAGTGTTTGTTAACAGTGCCCAAATCCAGCTTCCCAGGAAAGGCACAACCACAAAGGGAATGCTGGGAATGGGAAGAAAAGATCTGATTGAAAATTATCTTGAAGTATCTAAACCAGCTGGGGATTTCTGTGGTTTTAGTCAGGGGCTCAGTCTCAGCCTAATAATGCTTTCTGATGATATTTTTGGGGCCAACAATGATTTTCAACTGAAAAAACCCCCTGGTTATAATTTTAACAACCAAAACAAAGATGGGAATGCAGCTGTTTGTGATTTCAGGATCTACAGGAAGAAAAGAAAATCCTGTGTCATGAGACAGGGAATTATGTCACTACCTCAGTTCCATGATTACTTCTTCAATTCCCCCTATGTGTAAAATAATTTTGTAGGTGGTACCACATTTTGTGTTTATTTGTGGGTTTCCTGTTTAATCACTACAAGCCAGCACCAAACACTCCATTTCCCTCATAGTTTGTAGCCATAGTGAACTACCTACAAATCTGTGATTGCAAACACTTGGCAATCCCTCTCACTTCCATAGAATGTTGTACAGATACTGAACCTCTACACTTTATGGTGCTTGTTTTCTCCCTCCTGATATAAAAAATTAGCTCCATTAAGGCTTGGATTAAAGAGGCATATTGAAAAGCTGTATTTAAAGTATCAAACTTGAGCCTGAATTATCTTCTTACACAAAACACCCCAAAAATTTAAGTTTTGACAGTTTATGAATGCAAGGTGGTGCCAATCCAGGTAATTTTTACTGTGAGCTCTAGCTGCAGACATCAAAGTCTGATTGCTTCATTGTGCTCTTCAGGTAATTAAAACCAGATATTAATTGTAGTCTGCAGTTTACCGTAAGTGTATTTTCAGATATTTTAGAATTCCCATGCTAATTATTTTTAGTTTTAATTATTTTAGCGTTTCCATGCATTCTTTTATGCCGTCTGAAGGAAAAATGGGTTTCTAGCTATCAGCAAAGGATGGAGAAGGCTGTCAATGCACATCCAGAAGAATTTAGGTCTACACAGAGCACAGATTTTGGCAACTCAGGTCTATCTGTCCCTGAGCCCAGGAGAGTTGCATTCTGAGTGCTAGCACAGAGAAAGCCTCATTGTCCTGGTCCAGACAGGTCATCTAACATGTTCCCAGTGTACTTTCCTGAGGGGCACATCCACACTGTTACACTGCAGATGAACAGTCGAGGGTGGATTGTCTCCGCTCCTCTGAAATGGTTGCAGCAAAGCTCCCTCCCTGAGCCCACAGCTCGCTGAAAGGATGCTGGGACATTATTTTTCCA
>NW_020884974.1:1676311-1693193 GCF_003945725.1 Corapipo altera
GCCGAGGCCCGGCCGGAGCAGCAGGAGAGCAGCCAGGAGAGCTGGGTGCAGCGCATGCTCATGGCCCTGGTGGGGGACAGTGCCCTCTTCAACACCCGGGAGGGCCGTGCTGGCAAGGTGCACAACTTCATGCTGGGGCTGAACCTGAACAGCTGCTACCCCCTGTCCCCCCTGGCAGAGCTGCTCACCCAGGAGTCCGTGGAGGAGGACGACCTCGACACAGCCGTTGCAGGTCAGTTCACAGACAATGCTGGGTGTTCACACCAGGAGGTTTATAAAAGCGTGGACCTTGGGAGCAGGAGAATGCTCCTGTGAGGATTGACTGACAGCAGAAGTTGTGAGGTGCCTGGGGGGCTCAAAGGGCACCATGCAGTGACTTGTGTCTGCTGCCTCACTCCCCTGTCCCCAGCCAGTCCCTTCTGGAGGGACAGTGGCTCTCTGTTTGGAAAGAATTGCTGGCAGAGGTGACCAAATTGCTTTTGTGTAGGGTGCCCTTCGTTACATCCACTTTCTCACTCTCTTGGCCTTCTCTAAAGGGTGTCCTGTGTTGTTCCGTGTCTCTTATTGATGAAAATAAAACCTTTCCTTGTTCTCCTGCAGGGCTTCCCTGTTGCCACAATTTTGTAGCTGTCTTCTGAAAAATCTCTGGGGGCAACACACTGCTGCACTTGTAGAATCATAAAATCCCCTGAGCTGGAAGGGACCCACAGGACCATCCAGTCCAACTCCTGGCCCTGCACAGGCACCCCAACAATCCTGCCCATTCCTGAGAGCTCCTGGAGCTCTGGCAGCCTTGGTGCTGTGCCCACTACCCTGGGGAGCCTGGTCAGTGCCCAACCAGCCTCTGGGGGAAGAATCTTCTCCTGAGATCCAACCTAAACCTCCCCTGACACAGCCTGTAGATCCTTGCTTTGCTGACACCATTGTTCTTCCCAGTGTGGATGCACCTGACCAGCCACTCACAGTTCAGTGTGGGTGATGTGCAGATGCATCCACGTTTCATGTTGGCTTAAGCAGGAATGCAGATGGAAGAGAAGAATTTCAGAAAAATATTAATTTGCCATAGGAGTTCAAAGTCTTCCCCCACTCCTCGGGTTACGTGGTGTTTGGGACAGTAGCTGTGATGTGAAGAATCAGATTGTGTTTGATTTAGATTTTGAAGCTTTGCTGTGCAGTGTTCATTGCAGCCTTCTCAGTGACAATCAATAAGTTTCCTAGTATTTTTCTGATGCTGTTGTGTTCACTGGAGGTGTTCAGGGCCAGGCTGGGCTAGTGGAAGGTGTCCCTGGCCATGGCAGGGGGTGGAATGAGATGATCTTTAAGGTCCCTTCCAACTCAAACCATTCCGTGATTGTGTTCCATCAAACTGAGGCACTGCAGCTCTCTGAAGGTCGTGTTCCTTCCGTGCTATAGCACCACAGCTCTCCCACCCATCCCCAGTAACAATAGTCATCACTTCAGCCCTTATTTTCTGCTCAGAGATTGTCCCAACTGCTCCTTCTGCAGCAGTAAATACCAGATGTCATTTACAAGCTCAAGTGGCAGCCGCGCTCTGATGTGTATTTGTTAATGTAACAAATCCCTCGGAGTGGCTGGATAGTCATTTCCATCTGGACTCCACTTTCTAAATATTTTTATCATCTCAGAGATGTTTACAACTGGGTAGTCTTAATATTTATAGTAGTTGTAAAAGAGGCAGGAAAGCGGGTGGGAAATTTTATGGTTGGAAAAAATGACAGCCGATGAGAATTTTGCATAATTAAGACATGTGGATAATGTTCGGAATCAACTGTTGACTTCCTGGGGTTTAATTTCAATGGAAATAAAATTCTGGGTTGACAAAACAAGCCTGCACCTCTGAGACAATTACTTTGGAAGGCCTGAAACTTCTTGGGGTTAAAATGTGTGGGAAAAGTTTCACATAACAGCAGTTGTTTTAGTGTCAGCTGAAGCCCACGCTCAGAAACCTGGAGACACAAATCTGACAGCTACGAGTAGCTGCAATATTATAGTCAAGAATAGTTAAAAACCCCTTGAAGCTTCAGCAGTTACTGTAAAATTTAATCATTCAGTGGTGTGATAAGTGTATCTGCACTTTAATGCTGTGAATTTTCCTTGCAAGTGCTGAGGAGCCCAGAGGAGCAGATAGAAAGGAAATAGATAGATAGAAAGGAAACTTTGGTGTAAATTTAAAATACTTCTATTACCAAGGCACTGGATGCATTTAAGCTTTGCATATTTATTCTACCACTGGCAGTTTACCTGTCAGCTTGAATACAGAGAGAAGTCTGTAATGCTTTAGGACTGACTTTCCTTTATTACCAGTCATTCCAAAGGAGAAATAAGTGACTCAAAAAGGATATAAATAATACTTTAGGTCTCCAGTTGTGCCAGACCTTCCCAGAGGATGAACTGTGGCTGGCCTAAGCTGATGTTACAGTCATTCCTGAGATTGAATTTAGGGGCTGCAGTGCATGCAGCAGAAATCCCAGCTGCTTGGTCTGGAAGTAAAACACTTGGATTTGCTTTTCAGTAGATTCTATTTATGCTGGATATTTCCTTATTTCATCTCAGATGCACTTCAAAGCTTTACACCCCCCTTCAATGATTTCACTGTGAGCTCAGAGTTTATTTCTTTCCTTGATGTTACAACACACCAAAGTGACTTGAGAAAATGCCACGTGAAAACAATAGGGAAAAATAACCCCTAATCTCTGCTCCTTTATTTCAGTGTTTATGGAAACTGTTATGGCAGATGCACGTCAGAAGCAAATGCCCTTTTCATCTCCCATATTTCCACTGGAGCTGCTGTTTGGGACAAATTTGGTCTCTAGAACATGGTCTCTCTTTTTATTTCCAAACAGTTCTTAATGTCTGTCTCTGTATGAGATAAACTCATAAGTTAAATTTCTCCCGTAATCACTAAAGCCAATCCGTGGTCATTATAAATTTATTGATGATGTTAAATTAGATATTGGGAGGAAACTCTTCCCTGTGGGGGTGAGGAGGCCCTGGCACAGGTTGCCCAGAGAAGCTGTGGCTGCCCCTGGATCCCTGGAAGTGTCCAAGGCCAATTTTTGTAAAGTAAGAAAAGGCAAAACATGAACGAAAATGTTTCCACAATTTTTAGAAATTCTATAGAGAACAAGGATTTAATTACTTTTGAAATGTCTTTAAACAAGAAGAGGAAATCAAAACTTCTCTACTTGTGCTAAAAGGAAATGTATTAAGTGTATTTTTACCATTTTTTTTAATTATGGTGAATTTGATAAATACTAATTTATTTTCATAGATTTATGCTAAGTCATTATTATGAAATATATCTGGTTCTAAAATAGGCCTATAAACACAGCCCTTTTGCAATAGGCAATGATTTAAAAGTGTTCTCTCCCTTAGAAATCAAGGCAAATAGTAGAACAATGGGGCCTCATTTCTTAGAAAAGTGTCCTCTAATAAATAACAACAGAGATAAAAAGTGAAAGCATCTCTTCTGAGATTTTTTTTGCTGCTCGTAGCAGTAAATTTTTCTCACGGATCCTGAAGTGATAGGAATAAGAGTTTGAATTATTTTGGATGGATTTTCTTCACTTTAAAATGTCTTTTTTTTTTTTTTTTCCAGATTACTTCCATTGCAAATAAGCAGGTGCTGGGAAGTTTAATTACACCAGAAATAATTATATTATCCTATCTAGCATTCCTTAGATCACACTGCCCTCTACAGATATGAGCATTAGTTTTCAGTCAAAAAGCAAAACCACGCACTGGAAAAGATCCAGAGGAAGAAAAGACCGTCATGGGAAAAGTTTTAAGTCCAGCAGGGATTGTTTAGGGGCATCCAGAGACTTGGATAAGTGCAAAGAGACTTCAGAAAAATCGATTGTTTTTTCCTGAGCTGCATCCAGGGAATATTGGGGTTACATCATCTCCTTCAGCCCTCAGCTGGGCTTGGAGAGGAGACTGGTTTGTCCCACATGGAGACAGCACTGGCAGGGAGTGGCTCACAAGGAATTCTGCTGCAATCTGAGATATGGATATAGGTCACTATTTCTTTTTGTTCCTGGTGGAGTAGTGAGTGTGAGGTCATCAGATTTGGTGTAGCTGGAAAACAAGACTTGATAGTCCCAATGTAATGGACAGAAGCAGATGGTGGACAGGCATCACACCAAAGCAGAGCCACGTCGAGGCTTCTTAGGGGGAAGAGCTGGGGAGGATGAGGGACAGGGAGAGGAAACCTGGGGGAAGAGGTTTGGGCAGGGGTTACAGGACACTGAGGGGATCACAGGATTGTTAGGGTTGGAAGGGACCTCAGGCATCACCCACCCAACTCTCTCCCCACCAAGGCAGGGTCACCTGGAGCAGGGAACACAAGCAAGCATCCAGGTGGGTTTGGGATGTCTCCAGACAGGAAGACTCCAGGCCCTCCCTGGGCAGCTGTTCCAGGCTCTGCCACCCTCCACGGAAAGAAGTTCTTCCTTGTTGTGTTTTAGTTTGTGTCCATTGCTGCTCATCCTATCTCTGGGCACCACCAAAAAAGGGTCTGGGACCATCCTCTTGGCACTGCCAGATGGGCATTTGGATTCTGTCTCTTAACATCCCATAAACTCTTTCCTTTGTGTGTGAGCTGATGGGGTGAAGGTGGGAAGGCTGGGGTCAAACCTCGCCATTTGTCCCCTTCAGTGTTGCCTGGAGCCATTTTTGTGCATTGGGACAGGGCCTTTCCAGCTCCTTTTTTCCCCACCTCATTCTCCACTTGTTAAGAGCTTGAGTTGCACTTGAATTTGTGGTATGTTTAGCTGGGATGTCCTGTACATTTTAAATCCTTTGCGATCTCCAGTCCTTGGGGAAACACTGGAAAGCCCATCAAAACTTGAGTTCTTAACTCATATGTCCTGGGGTGTTTTTTTTTGTTTCCCTGTGTTCTGCGCAGATCCTGATGAGTTTGAGAGGATCTATGAGCCACTGGATGTGAAGAGCAAGAAGATTCACATTGTGGACAGTGGGCTGACGTTTAACCTGCCATACCCCCTCATCCTGAGGCCTCAGAGAGGCGTCGATCTCATCATCTCTTTTGATTTCTCAGCAAGGCCAAGTGATTCCAGCCCTCCTTTCAAGGTAAGTAAGACAGGCCATCCCCTCCTTTGGGGTCAGGAGCTCAGGGTGACTCAGTTGTATTCTTCCAGTCACGTTGTTCCCACATTTCATGGTCCCAGAAGGTGCTGCTGTAGCTACAACACTGGAATATTTCTTTCCACGTCAAGCAGAATAGTGCCCTGTGTCTCAGTTCCTGTTTACATGACTTGCATGGCACAATTAACACAAAGAAGACTATTTCAAAGGCAGGAAATTCATTTGAAGTAGTTGTTTTTATGGAAATTTTGCTTTCATGCTGATGGCAGAGTTTTATTTTATGTCAGTATTAAACAGTGAAGTCAGTTGTCCTTGCCCTGGTGCTCTAACTCTGTCCAGCTGCTCCCTGTGTGCTGTGATGTAAATGAATGTCATCATCCTGCAGAAATGCATCATCTTACTCACTCTGGTATTGCTAAATAACCTCTTGGAAGCAGGGCTAGCTGTCCATTTACATCTCACTGGGATCATCCCAGCTCTGGTGTCAGCAGGATTCTTAAATCCGTTCAGGCCAGAGCACAACAGCACCAGAAAAACAGGGAGTAAATGACACGGTTGTTTTGTGTAGCAGGTGTAGAAAGCACAGCTGTGTCTGTACAACCTGTGCATCCACAGAACTCCTTCTCATCCCAAAGGCTTGACATGGGATCATTTTGGTAACTGGTACAGAAAAAACAGCACTTCAGAGGCTACTGTGAGGTTCTCACTTGGAGATACGGTTTAGTGGGTACAGTGGGATTTGGTTGAAGGTTGGACTTGATGATCTTGGAGGTCTTTTCCAAACTCAATGATTCTGTGAGTCTCAAAAAAGAGGCAATATTTATTTCAAAGATGATTTAAAAAGAATTTTCAGGGAAGCCCAGAAAACATTTCTGTTTGAAAAACAACTGACGTTGCTTGTTGCTTTACAGACAAATTCCAGTTTGAACAAACAGATTATTTTTTTCCTTCATCTTAATATTGAGGATGTTAGAAAATAACAGCAGTAGCAAAATGAGCTCGAGATCAGTGTTGTCAAATGCAAAGACAAACAAGTTTCAGGAGAATAAAAAGGAATAATTTCTGTAATCTCTAAGTCTCTTGGGGCTACTGGGAAAAACAGAGCACTGAGAAGACTCTTCCTAGTGCTGAGACCCTTAATTCCTTTTTTCCTTAATTCACTGAATACCAGAGTGTTTCTTCCTTTAATATTCTATTTGCATAAGAATATATCTCCTTTTTTATCCTGAATATTTTCCCCATCAGCTAAATTTGCTGACACAGCGCTGCCATCTTCTCTGAAGTCTCTTTTTCCTCCCTTTTTTAACATTCCACACGTGGACCCTGTGCAAAAGGTTGTGTATGGTCATCCCTGTTACTCTTACCCTACACATTGAGCATTGTCTTCATCAGCAGCAATTTTTTGTGTCGTTTTGGGGACCATGGAGAGAGATAGGTTGGAAGTCAAGTGGCATCCTGAGGAGTTTTCTCTAAATTGTAGTTTTAAAAAGGCAAAAAAATCCTTTGATACAAGAAAAAATGATGGGAAAAAGAAATAGTGCCTTTGTTTTCCTGAAGCCACTGTTGAAGGGGATGGAGTGTTGTTCCTGAGGCACGAAGAGGTGGGTTAGAAGAAGAAGAGATGTAGTCCAGAGGCAGAGGCTTTGTGTTCATGGTTTCAAGGCCAGGAACCAGTTGTGTTTGCTGGCTGTGTGTCCCATTGGTTCTGCTTGCATTGCAAAGAGCAAATGCCACTTCAAGAGTGGGCCTGTCTCTATGGTAGCACTAATATTGTGCTTTGCTGGGGCAATTAGCCAGCTGAGCTCAGTGACTCCACTCTTGGTTTATCATTTTACACTCACTATCTTTTAATCTCCTGCGTGTCTCAGACAGTTGCCCGAAGAAGGGTCCTGTTTCATTGAAAACCACGATTAAAATTGTTGACCTTCCCTCTCCTCCCTCTCACACGCCCTCATTGCATGCTCTTGAGTCATTGTTTACAAATTATTTTGTTTACTGAGTTGTCATGAGGAAGAAAAAAGCCTGTTTTCCAGCTCTGTGCACTCGGTGTGCTTTCAACCACCGCTCTGGGCTGTGATGTGACTCTGAGCACAACAATGCATGGCCTGGTGTTTGTGAACTCTCCTTGGTTTCCATAGTGCTGATACTCCAGTTGCAGGTCAAATTAGGGATGGTTTTCCCTCTGTAAAGTCACTCCAAGGTTTGTGGGACAGACCAGCTCTTTGCCTGCCATGAATCAGCGCTGGTGGAGGCTGAGAGGCTGAAGGAGGTGCTCAGTTTGCCACTCTGGGTCATCAATCAGAGATTGATTTGATCAGTCCTTCATATCACAGAATCATGATGTGCTTTGGGTTGGAAGGGACCTTAGAGATCATCTCACTCCATCCCACCTTCCACTAGCCCAGGTTGCTCCAAGCCCCATCCAACCTGGCCTTGGACACTTCCAGGGATCCAGGGGCAGCCACAGCTTCTCTGGGCAACCTGTGCCAGGGCCTCACCACCCTCACAGCCAAAAATTCCTTCCTGATATCCCATCTAACCCTGCCCTCTGGCAGCTTGAGGCCTTTCCCCCTTATCCTGTCCCTCCAATCTCTCTTCATGTTTCTTGTAGCCCCTTCAGGCCCTGCAAGGCCATAATTAGGTCACCCTAAGCCTTCTTTTCTCCAGGCTGAACAATTCCAATTCTCCCAGCCTTTCCACATTGGAGACATACTTCATCCCTCTAATAATCTTGGTGCCTCCTCTGGACTTGCCCCAACAGCTCTATGTCCTTCCTGGGCTCTGAATAGTTTATTAATTGCTTCTACCAACCAGTTTGTCCCATGTCTCTCTCCAAACCTCCTCACTTTTCAGTGGATGCTTTCATGCACCTGAATCTTTGTATCTCTTCAGGAAATTCTGCTGGCTGAGAAATGGGCTCGAATGAACAAGCTGCCTTTCCCCAAAATAGACCCCAATGTGTTTGACAGAGAGGGCCTGAAGGAGTGCTATGTGTTCAAACCAAAGGACACCTCTTCAGAGAAGGACTGTCCCACCATAATCCATTTTGTCTTGGCCAACATCGACTTCAGGAAGTACAAAGCTCCAGGTGAGCACAGTTCCTGCTGCTGAATCCCTGTTCCTGTGGAATGACATGGTGGTTATGCACCACAAATGTTTTGGCTCTCAAATAACTCCCAAGTGTGTCTGCAGCCCCGAGGGAATCCAAAAGAGCCATTCCAAAATCAGGTGGTGGATGATCAGACCTAACATTTCTGTGGTGTTTTTGTGTTTGTTCTGTGCAGGCGTTCCCAGGGAAACACAGGAAGAGAAGGATTTTGCAGACTTTGACATTTTTGATGATCCAAATACACCTTTCTCTACCTTCAACTTCCAGTATCCCAACGAGGCTTTCAAGAGGCTCCATGACCTGATGGAGTTCAACACCCTCAATAACATAGATGTATGTTGGGAGGGTTTAAAGGTTGTTCAGTGGGGGAGTGGGTGATGTGAGTAAAACCCTAAATATTCCACACAGGCCTTTGCTTCAGTGTTTGCCTGACTTTCTCATTTGGTTCTTGTCTTGTTTTTGCCATTTCACCATCCCAAACCATTCAGAGTAACTGAGCAAAAGGGGCTTTGGGGAGTGGAGACAATATGTTCAGGATTTTATACTCAGATTTTTAAGCATGTCGATTTTTCTAACTAGAAAAAGAGGAAATTGGAAATTTCTTTATCAGTTGCTGATTAAGAGTTACTACTGATTTCTTTATCAGTTCTACTTC
The DNA here is from genome assembly GCF_003945725.1 of Corapipo altera. Classification (NCBI taxonomy): domain Eukaryota; kingdom Metazoa; phylum Chordata; class Aves; order Passeriformes; family Pipridae; genus Corapipo; species Corapipo altera. Next base: position 1,685,203 of record NW_020884974.1, read on the forward strand.
TAACTCAATAAGAATTATTTGTAATTGATAGTAGGTGCAACACAGCATAGTGATGCCAACATCTGCAGAGTGACAAATGTAAATGATCACCCCAGATAAAGACACAGGGAGGGGGTTATCAATATAGTAAAGAAAATGGTTACATCAGGACAAAGGAAGCAAAAGTAAAGATTTAATAATTCTCAATATTTTTTTTTCTTTATCCTTTTTTAAATAATAATAATAATTATATTCTATAATTATTTTTATATCCTTTATATATTGATTTTCTCAATGCTTCTGAATTTCATTGGGACTCAAGTGTAAATGCTGTATTTACACTGATTTTTTTTTTTTTTACACACATATTTTTGTGTGATTTCTTTGACATTGGTGGCCTCCCTCATACCTATATTAACCACATTAAAATCAATGTTTTATACAGTCAAGTAATAGGGATTGATGAGTTTTATTAAAAATACTTTGTTCAATGGTGGAGCAGAGTTGAAAATGGAAGCAAGAGTTGTTCCCATCAGAAGGAGCTTTTTCTGTCAGTTAATAAATATTTGTTGTGTGGCTTCTTTGACATTAGTGGCCTCCCTCATGCCTTTGTTAACCACATTAAAATCAGTGCTTTATCCAGTCAGGTAATAGTATTTTTAATAAAATTCATCATTTTCAATGCAGTTAAAAATGGAAGCAAGAACTGTTATCATCAGAAGGGGCTTTTTCTGTCAGTTAGTAAATATTTGTTATGTGCTTTGACATCGGTGGCCTCCCTCATGCCTTTGTTAACCACATTAAAATCAGTGTTTTATCCAGTCAGGTAATAGCATTTTTAATAAAACTCATAATTTTCAATGGTGGAGCAGAGTTAAAAATGGAAGCAAGAGTTGTTCCCATCAGAAGGGGCTTTTCCTGTCAGTTAGTAAATATTTGTTGTGTGACTTGACCTTGTACCTTTACTAACCCCATTAAACTGAGTGTTTTATCCATTCAGGTAATAGTATTTTTAATAAAATTTATCATTTTTAAAGGAGTTAAAAATGGAAGCAAGAATTGTTATCATCAGAAGGGACTTTTTCTGTCAGTTAGTAAATATTTGTCGTGTGACTTGACGTTGTTCTGTGACTTGACCTCGTACCTTTACTGACACCATTAAAATTAGTGTTTTATCCAGTCAGGTAATAGCATTTTTAATAAAACTCATAATTTTCAATGGTGGAACAGAGTTAAAAATGGCAGCAAGAGTTGTTCCCATCAGAAGGGGCTTTTTCTGTCAGTTAATAAATATTTGTTGTGTGACTTGACCTCGTACCTTTACCTTTACTGACACCATTGAAATGAGTGCTTTTATCCAGTCAGGTAATAGTATTTTTAATAAAATTTATCATTTTTAAAGGAGTTAAAAATGGAAGCAAGAATTGTTATCATCACAAAGGACTTTTTCTGTCAGTTAGTAAATATTTGTCGTGCGACTTGACCTTGTCGTGTGACTGGACATTGTTGTGTGACTTGACCTCGTACCTTTACTGACCCTATTAAAACGAGTGTTTTATCCAGTCAGGTAATAGCATTTTTACTAAAACTCATCAGTGCCTTTGCTCAGTGGTGGAGCAGAGGAAGGGGTTTTTCTGTCAGTCCATAGCTGTTATTCCCTGAACTCCAGCTGTCCCTGTGTTGCAGGTGATCAGGGAGGCCGTGCTGGAGAGCATCGAGTACCGCAAGGAGAACCCGTCGCGCTGCTCGGTGTCGCTGAGCAGTGTGGAGGCCAGGAGGTTCTTCAACAAGAGCCACCTCAACAACAACCACACGTAGAGGCCGTGCCCGGGTCCTGCTCCTGCCCCTGCAGCTGGAGCCACGGCCCCTCCAGCAGCTCCTCACCCGCTCCTCGACACGTCTGCTTGGGACTTCTCGAGTTTCAGTATCATTTTGTACTGCTTATTGTTTAAAACTAAACACATTTCAGTATGCTGAGATCCTGATTTTAACAGCTGTGCAATTAGGGGGGTTTTTTTTGAGATCATCGGGTTCAGGGTCTTTTTTTATTTTCCCCCCCCCCTTATAAAATTGTAAACACTGGTTTCTTTTGGGGGGGTAATTGATTTTTAATTGATGTAAACTGGGCGTAGCTTGAAAGGTAAGATGGGATTAGAAAAAAAATAAGATTGAAATCCACCTTTTTGCTGTTTTAACGTCTGTACCACTTAGCAAAACCCCAAACCTCTTACATTTTCTTTTTTGATCCTCCAAATCACATTGCTTGACCCCTTGAGCTACTGGCACCTGTGTGTTAAATTATTGTTAGTTTGTGTATTCCTGACCAAAATGTTTATACATAACTTGACAGTGATTTTTGCATTTGACCATGATTGAACCATCACATTTCTGCAAAGGGACAGTGGGAATGTTCACTGGGGGTGGATAAAATGTGCCTAGGTAAGAATGTGAAGTAGTTCATGTCGTAAGGGTTATTTGAAATAATATATTTGAGTCCTGTAAATAATGAAAGATGGTGCAGAGCCACAGATTGTTTCAGTCCCATCTCAACAAGTGTTGAGGTAACTCTGCAAACGCACAGAAAATGCAGTGGCATCTCCAAAGACTTTAATTGCTAAAATCTGTAAGTCCACGGGAAGGGAAGTAATTAAAATGCATTTATTTTAACAGCCACTGCATCCCAGAATGGTTTGGGTTGGATGACCTTAAAACTCCCATCATTCCACCCCTTGCCATGGGCAGGGACACCTCCACTATCCCGGGTTGCTCTAAGTCTACATGCAGTGTTCTGTGATTAAATAACATTTTCTGCATTGATCAATAGGTTTTATTTCTGTTTGGATTAGCACATGTTTAAAATCAAGCAAGCAAATGAAAGTAACTTATCTTAGTGCTGCATAATTTAAACATTTTCCATGAATTTTGGAATACAGGAAGGAACTGGTACCGTTATATTATTGTAATATTTTCTTTTTAATGTTATATTTCCCTTTGGGAATGTAATATTTGTATTTTTTATTTTATAATATGTACCTACTCTATTTTATGGAAGAGTTTTATCATGCTTTATACAGTTTGTATTATCACAGTGTTATCAGATGAAAACAAATAAAACTATATTTGCCACCTGCTGTTTTCAGGCAGTTTATTTTGATAATTTCTGTGATATTTGTGAAGAGATGTGGAACAGGTGGATGGTGTGGGGCAGATGACACTGGGGGTAATGGGTGGTGGGTCTTTGCTGCCTTTCATCTTGGATTTCTTAAAAAGCAGGGGAAGAAGGGAAGTTCCTCCAGGCCTGTTTGGATCCACCAGCTGATTCTGGTCGCTGAAAAGCAGGAGCAGGTGCTGCTGTGGGTTGCAGGTACGTCAAAACTCGTGGTTGGACTGTCTGTGGAAGGGTGACAGTGTCCCCACGTGCACTGAACTCTCGACCTGCCACTGCTGGGACCTCGTGGGGTTGTTGGTGTGGGGGTTCCCCCTTTGTCTGTCTGCCAGAGCCCCCCTTCCTCTGCTAAAATCATTCAAAACCCCTCGTTCTGAGGTTTTGCTCAGAGAAGCTGTGGCTGCCCCTGGATCCCTGGAAGTGTCCAAGGCCAGGTTGGACGGGGCTTGGAGCAACCTGGGCTAGTGGAAGGTGTCCCTGCCCATGGCAGGGGGTGGAACTGGATGGGCTTTAAGGTCCTTTCCAACCCAAACCACTCTGGGATTCTGTGATTTTTCAGACATTAGAAGTGGTTTGGGCTCCCCAAAAGCTCCTTTGTAAATTAATAGCTGTGATTTCACTGCAGTCTGCAAAAAAAAGCCTCTATTAAATCTGCATCCATAAATGGAAAAATCCATCTCTGTATGATCAGAAACATAGAAAAGGGTTCTTATTTTGTTCTTCATCAGAGCAGAACACTGGGCCTTACAGCCTTAGCCATACTTTATATTAAAAATAATGTGAAAAGAGAGGAATAATGCAGGAAAAAACCTCTTCTGACACATGATGTGAAGCCAAACACACAGAGTTTTCCCTTGGCCTAGAAAGTTAGTCCTTCATTTCTCATTTCCCTCCCTTCAGTCCCTGGTCCATCTGGTTTATTCCTGCAGTATTTTTTTCCAACCAAGGGTACATTCCCTAGGAGGCAGTAAAAGGTGGGTTTAGAGAATGAGTTATTTTGGATGTCAGACCTGACTTTAGGTGCAGAATGTGGAAGGTGCTTTCTGCCTGAAGGGCATGGAAGTGCCACCAGGGAGGCCTGGAGTGAGTGGGAAGGACTCAGCGTGGTAGGTAAGCTCAGCTCTGCTGGGCTCTGTCTCACACTAAGCTTGGCCCTGAGCTCGTGTTCTTTCCCTGGACCTTTTGGCAGGCTCCAGCTGCTGGGATAGACGTTGGGAATCTCTGCTTGCCTTTTTCTTCACCAGCAGATGCTCAGAATAAAATCCCCTTGACCTGACAAGCGTGAGGGCACCAGAGCATTGACCTCGTGCTTGCAGCAGTGAGAAGAAAATTCCTTTTGGCAGGGGATGGTTCCACAGCCAGTGCTCTTCCTCATTCCCCTGGGCATGTTTTGTCTGTGGGATGAAACTTAACCTGTCGGTTCCTACTTCTCTGTGGATGCTGATTTATTTTTTTGCTGGGATATAAGCAGGGTGAGACCATTCCAAGGCAATATTAGAGAATAATTTGTGGAAGGGCTCCCAATGTGTGTCATTTTTCTTGCTCAGTTGCTGAATTTGTCAGTTATCATTGATCAGGAATAATTCTTGTCCCAGGAAGATTGTGAATTTAATAATGTCTCCAGATTATTTTATTTAGTCTTAAAAGATAAGCACAAAGAACTTAGATGCAATGTGCCATTAAAACTCAGTTTTTCCACAGCTTCCTGTTCATTCTCCTTGTTTAGCAACCAAAAAAGGATATCCCTCCCCCACTCCTTTTGTTGGGGTCTTTACTTCCCATTTGGGATGGAAAGATAATAGTTCCACAGCGTCTCCCAGGTGTCTTCTTGGACACTTGGACTGTAAACTGGGTTATGGGTTTTGGTTGAGTTTTATTTTACCTCGAAAATATAATTTAAAAAATGAAAAATTTTCTTGCTGTATGTTATAAAGACTCCTCCAATACATGAACTGCAAGGTGAAAGAAGCACTTGTATTTACATAATTTGTGTTTCCTGAAGCTTTAAATCCCCTCCATCACTCTTACTGCTGTGGCACTCACTGGGACAGGTTTGGGTAGGGATGTGACTCATCCCATTAAGTTCCATCCACCAGCCCTTCTCACGAGAGGTGAAAAGGAGAGGCTGTCAGGAATTCCCCATGGCAACACAAACATGACACTGCTGTGCGTGCGAAGGGCAGGCACTGGGGCAAGGAAAGGAAGGGAGAATCCTTAACAACCTTTAGACAAACCCAAACCCACGAGATTGGATGCGATAGGAAGAGGAATATTCCTTATGTGGCCATTTAAGCCCCACAAACTTGGCTCAAGCAGAAATTTGGCAGCACAGGCCAAGCTGAAAGACTCCTGGTCTCTAGGTTTTATCAGGAAATGTTTGGGAATAGAAGTGCCAAAGCAGGCACTCCCAGCATGAGCTGGGGGGGATCCTGGTGTGAGAGGATAGACCTGGATCTCAGGGATGGCACAAATACAGCTGGGTCCCAAAATGGGTGGGGGCAAATGAGGGGCTCTAAGGGGAAGCCCACTGTGATGAGGGTGCTGCGTGGGAGGGGTGTCTGCACAGTGGGGGACCATTCAGCAATGCTTGGGACTTCTCCATGGTTCCATCTTCACCTGGAGTCAGCAGCCCCATTCCTGAGGCCATCCCAAGACCTGCCAGAAAAACCTCAGCGAATTTAACACAGCCCAACTTTGTACTTTTGCCTTTAATCAGACAAATGCTCTCCCAGTGCATCCTCCTTGAAGGCTGCGGCCAAACTGGTCACAGAAACCTCAGGACTGTGAGGTGATTTTGGCTTTTGGGTTTCCCTCAAATTCTCATCCAGATGAGTATTTTTAACCAAGTCAAAAGTGAGCAGGGAAGAAATACGCAACTCTGACCTTATTTTGGGTGTGAAACTGTAACTTCTGCCACTGCAGAACAAACTCCATCACTAAGACTGCATCTCACAGACCTGGAAGTGTCCAAGGCCAGGCTGGACGGGGCTTGGAGCAACCTGGGCTAGTGGAAGGTGCCCCTGCCCATGGCAGGGAGTAGAATGGGGTGATCTTTAAGATTCCTTCCAACCCAAACCATTCCATGTTTCTATGATTCTAAAGTGATACAGTTTGTTGTCATTTTGTAATTCAGCTTTATTTCTGTTCCCCATCAGTTTTGGTTTTGATGGAATGGTGAGGATGAATGGCTGGGCCAGCACTGAGTGCAGGGGATGGGGCTTGTGTAAGTCAGGTCAGGAAGCACTGAAGACGAGGAGGAGGCACCTTCTGCATCCCACTTGTGCCTAACACATTCCAGACGTTTAGTTCAGGGCGTGTGCTGGAAAACACAAACCGGAATCAACGTGACGACTAAAAGAAAGCAAGGGGAGTGTTTTGCCAGCATGTTTGGGAAGCAGAAACACTGATGCTTTGCAGCTGTGGATTTAATGCCATTCTTTCTGGTCTGGTTTCATTAAACTCCAGGGATTTGCTCCAGGACATTTTCGTGTGACGGTCAGACCCTGTTTATCCAATCCTGACAGACACAGACCCAGCTTAGAGAGCTGAGGCGGGGTCTGAGCCAGCGGGTGTGGGTGTGAAGGTCCCTCTGCCCATCCATAGCCCCGGGGCTCTCCCTGTTGGCTGTGAACTGTGACTCGTTAGCGAGTGGATGGTGTGGTGGGATGAGGGATGTGGCAGGAGCAGAGGCTGAAGGGAGGGAGGTTTGAACCAAAATGGGACCTGTCCTCTGGGCAGTCCCCAAAGCTTGTTTCTGATGTCCCGCCCTGCCGCTCACTGCTGAGGACTGAGGCTGGGAAGGATCAGCCCCCGGCAGCCTGTGCAGGGTGAGCACATTCCCCTCGGTCCAATAAAGCTGGTGGAAAACACCAGTTAAGTAGTTTTGCCTCCAGTAACCTCTCCCTGTTTTGAACTGATGCTTTTTTTGTCCTTGCCGAAGCTCCTCTTGCAAAAATAGTGGTGGCTGAGCTGGACAAACATGCACAGAGTGTACAGGAAGGTGGTAACCTGAGCCTTGCATATGGAGTTGAAGAGAATTTGCTATTTTAAATTTGATTTCCTTTCAAATCAGAATGAGGAAGCAGAGCCCAGTAGTTGGACCGGGTCTAAACAGCTCAGTTTGGTGAAGTGTTAATGTTTTACCCCAATGTAAAATCCCAGCATTTGTGTGACGAAAGCAAACTCATGTGCTCTGCTGTGTAATGTAATAAATGTCAGAGTGAAAGATTCAACTGCATTGAAATGGCTTTTCATGATTGCTCAGATGTTGTAAGATGCACTTAACAAAACCGTGTTGCCTTATAAGATGCTACTGAATCACAGTTTTCTTATGGCAAATCCTTGCAGTGGAAAAAGCCTTTACTCATATTTTCCCAGTTCCCTGTGTGGTGGGACACCAAGGAAAAAACTCTTGCAAAACACAAAACTTCATCTTATGAATCCACAGGTAAGAGCCAAGCGACGGCATTTTGGCGTCTAAATAAACACGGGTTGCTTAGGAAAAATAACAATAATTTGAAAATCCGGCTTTATCTCCCAGGAGAAGGAAGAAACAGTGCTCAAGTGCCTTACTAATGCTTTGGGTCGTTGGGTGTTCACATCCCACCCAATTCCCCCTTGCTCCTGTGGGCTGGGGGGCTTTCTGTGCTGGCACCTTTTCCCTGCGAGGGATCCTCATTTGTCTCGGCTTTGGGGCTCGGGGGCGGGCACTGGCGGGGAGGGGCTGACCAAAGGGGCCAGCAGCCCCGTGCCCCAGGACAGAAAGCTTCTCAGCTTTGGCTTTCAGGTGCAGTGTGTGGCACAGCCCTGGCTGCCCACGGACTGCCCAGGCTGTGCCACACACTGC
>NW_020884975.1:0-63871 GCF_003945725.1 Corapipo altera
TCCCTGCTGCCTCCACAAGGAGCGTCTTGCAGCAACCTCTTTCCAAAAACACCGCATGGTTTTTCCACCAAGATCTGAATTATCTCATGCATCCTCATCTCCTCTTCTCTTTCCACCTCCATCAATTGATGATTGGATGTCGAGTCTACTTGCCAATTGAACCTGTTGGAGCACCTCCAAAGGACAGCCAGAAGCACAACTAATTGACACAGCACTGCTTATAGCTATACAAGCTGAGGGAGTTAGGGTTCTTCAGCTTGCAGTTGTAAAGTCTCCAGGCAGACCTTACTACAGCCTTGTAACACTTCAAGGGAGCTTAAAAGAAAGCCAAGAAAAGAATCTGAAACAGCGGCTGGAGTGACAGTGAAAGGACTCTTGGATGGACTTGGGGGCATGGAGTGACAGGACAAGGGGAAATGTCTTTAAACTGAAAGAGAGTAGGTTTAGATGAGGCATTAGGAAGATATTATTTACTGTGAGGGTCATTAGGCATTGGCACAGGTTACCCAGAGAATTTGTGGTTGTCCCATCCCTGGACATGTTCAAGGTCAAATCAGATGAGGCTTTGAGCAAACTGGTCTAGTAGTAGGTGTCCCTTCCCTCGGCCAGGGGCTTGCAGCTAGGTTACCTCTACGGTCCCTTCCAGTACAAGTTATTTTACAACTCATGCTGGGGAAGCTTTGCAGGATTGTATTCTGTGTTAGGGACAGGTGAAGAGTGTGAAGAGGAAGGAGCAGCACAGACTTGTGATGAACTGACTGCAGCCCCATTCCCCACTCTGCCACCCTGGGGAAGAAGGTAGAGAAAATCATGACTGAAACTGAACCCAGGAAAATGTGTGGATTAGAGGGAAGGTGATTTTTAGATTGGGTTTTATGATCTACTCATTACCATATTCTGATCTGATTGCTAATGAATTAAACTAACTTCCTCAAGTCTGTTTTACCCCTGATGGTAACCAGCAAGTGATCTTTTCGTCTTTATCTCACCCCACAAGCCTTTCAGGACATGCTTTTCTCCCTTGACCAGCTGAGGAAAGGAGTGAAAGAGCAGCTTGATGGGCACCAGGCATCCGGTCAGTGTTAACACACTACACCATGTGTCTCCTGGCTCTGCAACTTCAAATATTTTGTTATTTTCTGCCCTGAAAATAATTCCATTCGTTTCAGTTTGCAGTTCTTCCAAGTAGCATGACTTGCATAGATATTTAAAAGTCTTCATTAATGTGTTCAACTTTATGTTTTGGGTGTTTTTTTTCGGGGTCTGCAGTTGGACAGAGCTTTGTCTAGGTTATCCTTGTACTCACTGTATCTGACTCTGGCTGCCCTAAACTCTACATGGAAGACCTGGTATACTGATTTGGACCTCACATTACGGCACTTATTCAGTGATACCTCTTTTTTAGATCACCATTTGTTGCTCCACTTGTGCCTCTACAGGTACACTGCATCACTTAACCGTACAACTGTTCTCAGCTACATACTACCAAACTTTCTCTCCAAGATCCTTATCCTAGCTTTTTAAAAAGAAAATTCTTCACCATTTTTGTAGCCTAGGCTGAGGCTCTTCTTGAATCTGTCTTCAAGTTCAGCCTGTCTCACATGCCATTTACATTCTGGATCCAGATAAGGAAGAAAACTCTGCACACACTCCTTTCTGCAGCTCACCTGCACTTGTTGCCATGCAAAGATCTCCACCCATGAGAGCCTTGAAAACCTGTCAGATACACTTACTGTCTGCCAGTTTGTGTACCCACTGCTGAACTTTACCTCTTGGTAAAAGAAAACATTGATGCTCATGTTTCATCTAGATTTGACAAAATGTTCTAATGTTGCTACAACAACTGGAAATTTCTCCACTCAAAAGCACAGAGCACATTCACTTCTATTTAAAGATTTTGCAGATGGGACAAATGCATCATACAACAGTTGCTCTATATCCATTTATGTTACCTTGCTGTAAATTTAGAAAACAAAATGTTTTTAAAAACTCAGAACATAGAACATAAGAAAGAGCTCTTAAATACCATTAAATGAACCAATTTATGTGGCACAAATGATAACACTGAAGACAACTGGTCTAAAATTAAATAAACCAAGTCATTTACTTACCATTGGTAGCCTGGATTGAAGCATCTGGAGATCATCATAACCATAAATCTGCTTAAAGACAGATAAAAATACAAGATCATTATAACACTTTTCTCTGATTCTGATCAATTTGGGGCTTTGAACAGAGTTTGACTTAGGCCCATTCTATTTTAAAGGTGTACAGTTTTATGTTGCATTGTGTTAACGGAGCACTGTGCATTTTAAGGCTAGTGGAAAACTAAGGTTAAAATTGGCTTGTCACTCTGATGTTGTTTCCTGATGACAGCAGTCCTCTGAGGGGAGTTTGACTGTCCCATCTTCAATACAGTTTTCACAGATGCATCATTCCTCAACTTACGAAAAATCTACTGGGCATTCAGGTTTGGGAGTAAGAGCAACAGCCCTCTTTGCTGTAATCATTACTTCAGAGAGCAGCAAGATTTAAGATTTGATGACTAGACCGCAAAGCAACCTATGGTATCCCATCACATTCAGTCTGATATAGAAAAATTACCAGAATAAAGTTTTTGATTCAAAAAACAGATGACCAAAAATACCTCGATCCTGGTCAAACACCAAAAAATTATGTGCAATCTTTCAACTTTGCAGATAGGACACATGGCACATTTCAACCATTACTGTGGTGAATCTATTCCAATAACACTAACCTAAATGAGCCTAATTCTATTCAAAGGGCCTAAAGCCTGGTAACACTGAAAACCATAGCAACACATGTTTAGCTACAAGAGCAGCCAGATCAGGTCTGCACCAACAGCTCTGCAGTTTACTACCAATAGTAAACCCCTACTGAATATATTTCATATATTCTTTAGCACTTAGAACAAGAATTCCAGGTGTGACATGTGCCACCAAAAATGCCTTGGCATAGACAGTAGCAGGTCTGGAGGGCCCACTTGCGCCAAGGGTTAAGCAATTAAGGACAAAAACAATGAAACTGCTTACTGGGTAGGCAGGCAGAAGTCCTCCAGGTCCCACAATATACTGGTTATGCAACAAGGGTGGTACACCTTGGGGCAGGTTTGGGGGAGCTTTGCCTGTAGAATCAAAATACAGACATTTTAACAAGCCTTTAGAAAAGAAAAGGCTTCAGCCTTGAGACAAGATAGCTGCACAGGTTCTGGTGGCTGCACTGTCTTAGCTTGTAAAGAGCAAAACTATGCAGAAGAGTTTTGTGCTCTTTGATGAAAATGCTCAAAATAGTCTGAAGAGTTTAACCATGCATTAAGGAAGGGAAAGCACAGGCTACTTAAGACTGAAAACAGTCCCACCAGAGAAGAGCCTGATTTTGCAATTTAGTTTGTCCAAGAGGATTACAAGAACTACAGAAACTTCTCCTTTCCTCAATCCTCTCCTGAAGGCAAATTTAGACATCATTTGCAATCTGAAAAAGAAAATTCTCTTCTTTCATTTTCTGCTCCATCAACACATTCCCCCTTATCACCAGCAATAGACTGGAAAGCACTAAATGCTGCCAGCATACTTTCTGTGGGTGACTTACTGTAAGCTGGGAATAGCAAAGAGAAGATGACTGAAATGGTTTCAGCTGCCTCCATGAAGCAGTGCTAGGAAGCAGAACAGTAAAAGAACAAAGCACTTCAGCCAGTCATCAGACACTTCATTTACAAGCTATGGAAATGAGAAATCCTTCTGTAAGTAAGCTTGATCTTAGTATTAGATCATTCACTTCCCTCCATAAGATTTCCTCTTAGCAGTTCAGGTTTATTGGGTAAGAAAGAGAATTAAGCGTTGCTTCCACATCAATGCAGGAAGCCTCCCAGCCTTCTCTCTCCATGTAACCCCCTTCTGAAGTGCTGTTTGCTGTGGAATACCCAGACACCAGATACTTTCTTCCTTTCTATAGAAGTGGCAGTAGGGATGTGACATATGATAATGAGGACACTGCAGTATATTCTGATACTGCCAAATGAATTCAAGTCACAGAGAAGACTGAAATTAAAGCTCATGTGAACTCACAGCCAAGAGCTGATCACAACTTGGAATACAAAACTGAGGGAATTTTCTAGCCCAAAACTTCCCAAGTCAGAACTGCTCTGGTGCCTATTTATAAAGCTCTTTGGGGATGGAATGTGCTATATAAATGCCACATAACACCCTAACGAATATTTCAAATAGACAAAACCAGGCAATTTTATTTCATAAGCCAGCAAATACAGCACGCTGGAAATGCTAGTCAAGAGTGCGGACTTCTTAGCGCAGTTATGGCTGGTGAGATGCTCAACTGACAGCCCTGCTGACTGAAATCCTCTGTCTATCCACGGATCTGTCAATATTGCCAACCTGAAGACACTAAGGGAGCTGCCCGTGTGGTGGCAGCCGGTATAGACACACTGGTAACGCTCAGGCCAAGGCTGTTTGTAGTGTTCATACTGCTTGCCATGCTGACAACCGAGGAGGTGGTGCTAGTGGCTGAGGTTGAAGCAGTTGAAAAGGTTGTTGAGGGCTGGAGCGAAGTTGTGTTCTCAATACTAGTGTGCTAGAAAGGAGACAAAAAGAATGAGGATCACAGAGCAAATAAACCACAGTGGAAGAGGCTGGGGAAAAAAAAAAGAAAAATAAAAAAAAACAACAAACCTTTAAGTAACAGCAGCACATGCAAAAGATAGGTTTTATTTATATTCCAAGCAAGCAACTAAGTTGCATGCTTGTGATTTTTGTTTTGCGATTCAAAGAAAATTATTACATGAAAGCCAAATTCCAACTGCTATATCATCACCAAATTATACTACAGTAACTCAAACATAACATATATCATTCCATCACCTGCATTTTGCCAGCTAATCTCTCCATTTTTGAGACATTTCACATCACCATTTCTATGTTTGTTTTTGGGGTTTTTTTTAATAAATTTGTTACAAGACAAGACATCCTTTTTTTTTTTTTATTCCATTCCCCCTTGCTGGCATGACAATTTCCTCTGCGGTTGTGTGACTGGCAAATCTCTGTGATAGCTATTCTTGATCTAATACAAATCACAAGTGGTAAAGACTTTTTTTTGCCACTAGAGGGCTGGCAGTCTCTTTTCTCTGACATAAGGCTCTTGTTTCGGTTCTCAGGGCACTGGGACACACCAAACTTTAAGAGAGGGTCTCAATTATCAGATAAACTGATTATATGACAAACAGCTGTTGAAATACAAACAGGACTTACCACATGTGATGTGCTTGAAGACAACACTGAGGCAGGGGACAGGCTGCTCTGATGATTGGAAAGGGAGCTAGAAAGAAATTGCAAAGAATTAACAAAATTAGTTTTCCTTACAACTATTTTTAATATATATATGCATGTGTACATACACACATATACATACAAACACAGATTGGCAGCAGGACATTAGTTAAAGACCAAAAATTCTAGGGGAGTGTGTGTATACACATATAGTTGAACAAAAAAATTATCTGTAAGGGTGTGTATATACATACACACAGAGGTATGTATATATGTATATATATATACATACACCCTCACAGGTATTTTCCCTTTAATTATTATCCTCTTACATTTTAATGAAAAAATTCAAGTACAGAGTCACTATTGCTAACAAGAAACACCTAAAACACCATTCATTTGTATTTTTCAATCTACTGTATCTTTAGAAAAACAATAGTTGCTTCAGGAATTATGTAGCAATGACTCCAAGACAGAAAGTCCAAAATCAAAAGGTTCATGCAAACACAAGTTCTGTTTCCCATTCTTTCCTTGAGCAACTGCTGTTGCCTGACATGGGGGACAGGTTTTAAGTGAGGCAGTGCTTTGTTTTGACTCACTACAGTATTTAAATTGCATAATAGTAACTTGACCAATTGGAACTGCAGGGTATTTGCCCCATAACTCATCCAGAGGTCTTTAAATGTCTCCTCAAAAGGTGACTGAAAGTGGTTCTTAAACATTTACACTGACAAAAGTTATACCTTACATTCCACGTCAAGAATGTGACTTACTCTATGTCACTCCATGCAGTATGCAATAAACCAAATGAACATTGAACAAAGGCAAACAAAATAAAGACACAAAACACATGTATGGTCTGATGCTCAAAAAAGGGAAACCAATGTAGCTGGCATGATTGAAGCAAACCCTTCGAAACACAAAGCTGTGTATATACCACAGAAACTTGGGACAGCAGCTGCTCTGCCATTAGGAGGTAGCCCAGAGCTCATACTTTGCATTAAGAACCTACTTGTTCTCTTCCAAAACTCTCTCCTAATTCTAGTTCACGTCAGAGAAGGAGACTCTGGTGCCTGATAGTCCCATACAGAATCACCCTTACACCTGTCCTTTCCCCAAAAGCGAACCCTGTGTTTATCACAACTCCTACTGTACCTGCTTAATTGGGAGAGTGAGCTGCTGGCCAGATCACTGGACTGAGGCAAGCTGGGCAATGCTGCCACGTGCTGCGGTGCTGAAGGCAGGAGCGAGGCTGTGGTGGACACCACACTGGGCAGAGAACCAGCTGAGGGTAGTGAGGGAGAAGGCTCTGTCTTAGGTGCTGGAACTGATGAAGTAGCTGCAACAAGTTAAAAAGAGGCATTCAAAGAAAAATTCCTGCATACCTGACATCCCAGACTGGATTCAGGAACACAGTAGTATTCCCCCCTGGTTTATAAAAACCGGACTGTTAAGAACTGGTATCAAGCAATTTGGCTTTTAAGAAAATTTAAACAGCAACTGAACTACCTTTTGTTCCTTTTAAGCTCTTTACTTACAATAGATTTACAATTTTCACTGCTACCCACATAGTAAACTAGTCGTCTTCACCTCACCTGTCACTATCTGGATTATTGGCTTTTGCTCACAAGTCATTTCAAAATTCCTTGATTTTGCTTCAGCAAACACAAGTCATTTGTGCCTTTTCAAGGCACTGTACAAATCTAGTTTTAGCTACAGCTCTGTTTCTTCATCCTAGCCCACAGCACCCTTGGTGATCGAGGCACTTAGTCACCAATAAAACTCAGAAAGCAGTTGAGCCCTGCCTTCTGCTGGGCCATGCTTTCATACCACACCAGAGGCCATTCCTCAGTGGATCATCGTGACCTTGCAAGGCACGTGAAGACATTTTTAGACTGGTCACCAAAGAAAAGTCAAATACACACTTGGAAGTTACACATCAGTTTGTTTAATTTATTGGTTTGATTTCCTAGCTAAATGACCCAAGTCAGGTTGCTGGGTTGCAATGCAAACAGAAATCAAGAGGTCTTTGCTTTGGCAATAAGTATGACAGAAAATCGAGTTCCAAGTGATAAACATAGTTATGAAGGCAGCAACTATGTCACCTGATACCTCCCAGCAATATTTACACTAAAAAAGGAGTAGATAACGTTTAAAACTCTCAATAGATTTAAAGCAGGGTTCCCTTTTTGAAGTTTAAGTAGATGCCCTCAATTCAAGGGATGGAATCACCATCTTAAGACCCCTTACAAGATGCCTGAACACAATGTGCAAGATAAAGAAAACCAGGAGATGAGTAGGATGTCAGAGTTATAACACATCACTCAGGCTCTGAACTAAGAGTTTAGGAAGCAGGAGATCTGGATATTTAGGGAGAACAACAGTTAAGATGAGAGATGAACAACTAAGAACACTATAGTACACACAGAAGGGAAAAGTTCAGCACTTTCAATAGTTAAGAGAGAAATTCAATATCACTTGGAGGCATGAAACAGACTCAATGAAAGAAGACTGATTCCAATTTATGTGCTTGAAATACAGAAAAATGCAGAAAGGTACTCAAAAGAGAACTCACACATTACAGAACAGTTTCAAAAATATTAGGAATTCCCAGATCTTTCTTTTCTGTAGCAAAAAGACAAGTCCTGTAGTGAATTTAATAAATTGTGTACAGGAAAGTAAGAAAGTTTTCCACTTGAAAAGTTGTCTTTATATATGTCAGCCTTTTACATGGTGACTCTTTGAACTTGGCACTAACAAAACACCATCCCACTAATGATGCACCTGAAGAGGTGTTTAAGAGGAGGTTGGACCTAAAATTGAGGTGTTGGAATTCCAAAAGATGTTAATTCACACTGCTGTCCTTGAAAACTTCCACAGAGCAGCACATAAAGGTCAGAAGAGTGAACACTATACCTAAATCATTTTAACTCCAGCAAGAGAGCTGTAGGGGTGCTACAGGTCACTACTACATTAGAAACAGGTCAAGATGGAGAAACAGTAACACCCGTACCAGAGTCAGTACTGAGGTATTGTTTCAAGGCATCCAGGTACCAGCCCAGGGAATGTGTCCTTCACCCTTATCCCCCATGGGCTTCTAACAGGGCACTGGTGGCACCACACCCAGTGAGAGGTGCACTCAAAGAATGTGACTTTGTTTCTTTACAGTTAAATATTAGTCACAGCTTCCCAACTGAGAACTGGGAGAACTGCTAAGAAATTTTATATTAATTTTTAATTTCGTATTTTTATTTTAAATTAAATAATTTCTGGCAGCCAAATTCAAAAGAAAAAGCAGCAGCAACGCAGCTTCTCTAATTCTGAGGCTGGTTAGGTTTGTAGATTTAATAGAGTTGCTTTCATACTTCAATTTTAGTCAAGAAGCAAGTAGTATATCCTGTGCAAGCACAAAATAAACTCAAATAGGTCAACCATAAATTAGTCATAGAGAACAATATAAAACCTTAAGCCTGATGTCACTGCTACACCTGTGTACCCAGTAAGTAGTAATGAAAGATCAGAAAGTACTGTGCACAACCAAGCTTTGTAAACTTACTGTCAAGAGTTGCCTGTGTTCTAACACCGCTGTGCCCGTTCTGTAAGCAAAGGAGAAATGAATGAATAAATCATCTTAGAGGTACATTCCATTTTCAGACTGAATCACACATCCAACATGCTTCATGCAAAATTCTATATTCATTCTAAATTGAACGACAAGGCAGAAAATTAAATTTTTATTGCCTTTAACAAAACCACATAATAAAGTTGTCTCAAGTGCAAGGTGTCCTCAACACACAGAATCCCATCCATTGCCCATAATGCACCCATCAGCAGCAGACCTTCCCATGTACCGTATATGACATAAACTTCAGGTTCACACCAATATGAAAGAAAGAATTGCATTAACATATAGGAAATGGTTGTGCTTTTGATCTAATGCAACTCACAATTTTAACTATCCAAGTTACACAGAGACGCCAATTTTTTTCCATTGAAAGATAAGACTTGAGAAGCACCAGTTGTTTTTTGGGTAACGCTGGAGTACAGAAGTGGATAGTCTATGCTTGATCCTCACCAGTACATACGAGCTAGTGCAGAAGACAAGTGTGACTGAGCCAACACATAACAAAGGCCAGAAGTAAATACACTTACAAACTCTCACAAGTTGCTTAAATATTTAATAAATTAAGTCCTCTTAAAACAAACCTACATTCCATATACATAGAGAGTAGATGTTTTTGAATCTCCCAAGAGAGATTCTCTCTGTCCTGCATTAGACCTCTCCTTATGCTTATTAAAATAACACATGTAATTAAATCCCACTGGTGTTCAAATCCAACAGAAAAGTAATGCTGGAGGGGCCAAAAAAAGTTTTGGATCCATTTGCTAGGTGCCATATAAAGTTAATATATAATACACCTTTGGATAGAAATAGTCAAGTTATGGCAAAATACCATGACTAATATTTACGTAGAAATAGTTCTGCTTTCAAAAGCTAAGCTTTAGGGAAGGAAACTCAAATAGAATCTTACGTATTAACAAAAAAAAAAAAAAAAAAAAGTCGAAAGAAAATTTAGGACGCCAAAAGCCACAAAATCCGAGGCTCTTATATCCCAAACACAGTATTGCCAAAACCAACTACACACTAGGAGAAGCAAAAACAACTAAGCGGTTGGGCTTGGGAAACCAAAAATACCACTTGGTTTGGTTAAGACATTAACACACCAGTGTACTGCAGGCCTAACACAGGTAAGAACATTTCCCCTTTTTCAAGACATTATTTCTGAGCTGGACTCACCGTAACTGCCACAGGGGTTGGTTCTGACGGAGCCATGGAGCTTTGGTACGCTATCCTACTATGCACAGAAGTCTGGTCATAGGAGGAAGTTGTTACTGGGCTAGTGCTCTGGGATGAGCAGGTCAGACTGGAAGAGCTGATGGCAGAGGTTGTGTAGGTGGACTCCTGTACTGTATTGGATATTGGCAAAGAGGTATTCAAAGGATCACTGGAAAAAGTAAAAATTATTTATCATCTTGGTAAGTATCTCAAATACCCTCGTGAAAGTATCAGCTCCTACACAGTTATCCAGAACTACCTTAGACATGCAGACAAATTTACATTATTTATACTAGACAATGTAATAATTTTTTTAAAAATTGTGTAATATTGCTTTGGTCCCTGCTAATCACTGCTTCAAAACATCAGCTACACTAAGCACATCCTCATTCCAGCCCATCCAAAACAAGAGTTTACACATAAGCACTTTTGGTCATGTTATTTCCACTTTCTCAAAAGATAAATTAATATTCATAATCTCTCTTTTTTAAACAAGCAGATCGATGAAGTCTGGTATATAATGAGAAACACACAGTCTCTTTACATTAGAATTCTAATGTTGCAGATAGAACTATGCAAAGAGAAAAAAATACTTAAAAATATGCAGGAATGTTTTAGTTTCCAAATAGTTTAAATCATGTATAAAACTAGAAATTATTGTGAAATTTTATTTTTATTAATGTTTCTGAACTAACTTCAGGAAGCTTTTAACTGATGCCAATTTTTGAATAAGGATGAAAAAATGGGTTACTGGCACGTTGGCACTCATCATTGGCTATTTTAGCATTTCAATAAGAGCTGTGGCATACTGACAGACTGGCTTCTTTTCTGATCCCATAGGAGCATCATATCTGTAATCTGATGCCAATCTACTGATACACCTATATGGTACAAAGGTCAATTCTCCTGGATCAAACAGAGAAAAACGTGGGTTGTGAGGAACAAACCCTCAAACAAATCTGAAAATCAGAGCAACTAAATATGAGAAAGCATTTCTATAAAGAGTAGCTTATTATAAGGTTATTTATATTCATGTCATCTCCATCTTCACATCCACCCAATCCAGGGAGATTTTGACTATCACTAGAGAAGAAATTTCTCATTTTAAGATGCAATCCACGGAAAACACTTAGCATTACAATTCATCGTATTTTCCCCTCCCATTACATTGTAACCATGTCTTGATGTTTTTGGACAAACTTGACCCCCTCGAGAAGACAAATGCAGGAGGGGAACTCACACATACTTCACAGATTTTGAGTATAAGCTATTGTTGGTCGCCTGGTTGGTATTCTCACTGCTTGAAGTTGATCCAAACTCTGGGAGTGTAGGCTCTGATCCAAACTCAAGAGCTCCAAACTGAACATTTAACCCTGTCACATCTGCTGATCCAGGCATCTCCACTGCAGAGGCAGGAATCTTAAAGGAAGAAAAAAAGTCATGATACCTTTGCATGCACTGTCTCTTTTAATAATATCAGTAACTGACACCCTCTCCTCTCTTTAGCTACAGTCTTTTCAGTTACTGCCTCAGTCTATGCTGCTAACTAAAACTGTGACAACAGTTTATACTACATAAAGTAACTACATCCCTGCAACCTGGAATTAATTCATTGATTCTGCCCTCATCTGGAGCTGAAAGAGTAAACCACACTATTCTACAGTATATAAGTGTCATCTGTGTACATCCCTCCCCCTCAGCCAACATTCATATTGTGGCTATTAAGTCAATCTAAAAATCACTCAGTCATTTTCCACACAGAGAAAACAGATGTGTGCTTGGAAAAGACATCACCACATCTATTTTGGATGTAATGACTTAGGATTTCCTGCTTTATAAACATGAAATATACCAAGGTCTTTGCTCTCCTTTTCCCCAGCAATTTATACTGAACAGAATCACAGTATCACTTAGGTTGGAAAAGACAATCATTAAGATCAAGTCCAACTACTAAACCCAGCACTGCCAAGTCCTAAACCATGTCCCTAAGCAGGACACCTTCACGTCTTTTAAACACTTCCAGGGATGGTGACTCCACCACTTCCCTGTAGAGCCTATGCCAGTGCTTGACAATCCTCTCGGTGATGACAATTTTCCTAATATCTAATCTAAACCTCCCCTGGGGCAACTTGAGGACATTTCTTCTTGTCCTGTCACTTACTACTTGAGAGAAGAGAAGAACTCCCACCTGGCTACAACCTCCTTTCAGGCAATTGTAGAGAGCTATAAGGTCCCCCCGAGCCTCCTTTTCTCCAGGATAAACACCTCCAGCTTCACCAGCTGCTCCTTGTAGGATTTGTGCTCAAGACCCTTCCCCAGCTCCACTGCCCTCCTCTGGACTCACTGTAGCACCTCAATGTCTTTCTTGTCATGAGGGGCCCAGAACTGAAAACAGCACTCAAAGTGTGGCCTCACCAGTGCCCAGTACATGTGACAGTCACTGCCCTGGTCCTGCTGGCCACACTTGTATTGCTGATACAAATTCTTCTATGTTTTTGTATTTACTAAGCACAAGTCACCATCCAATTACCCACCTTGGATGCTGGAGTTATCCTCCGTTTTGGTGGTTTTATCTGTTTCTGCTGGGTTTGATGGACAGTCACTGCCTGGTTATCCATAGATATAGTGGGAAGCTGCAATATTTTGCTAACAGCTGTAGAGGTGTCTACTGGTGATGGCTCTCGGAGTTTTACCTGGGAGGAGGATGACTCCAGCCCAGGTGGAGGAACAGGAACCACCTGTATTTGTTGTTGCTGTCGCTGGGTCAGCTGGCTCAGAACTGGGGATGGTTCAGGCTGGGATTTAAAGTCTGGTCAGTGTTGGGGAAAAAGAAATATCAAAATTAAAGCACTGAACTCTGCTCTTCACTGTTCTACTCTTTATGGAAGAATCTGGGTGACCTGACATGCTCAACAGTTACGATTTTATAGCATGTGCAAGTCTCTTTCAGAGATCACACAAGTTTCACATTAAACATTACCACTGTAACTATAACGACAATACTTGATATCCTCTACTCTAAATAAACAGCTGTGGGCAAGTATTATTTAGCTTTCCCAAAAAAATATGAAAACAAACCTATCTACACAATCCTCAAAAACTATTATGGATTATTTTAATCAAACGCTGCAACTTTCACTGCAATTAACTGTGCTGATAAAATTGATTACTTCCAAGAGGTAAAAAGTTGCGATTTAGAGGTATTGTGAGTTAGGATTCCCTGTCCTTAGAAAGGAGGAGATTTTCAAAACAAATAGAAAGTCATCTACCATCCCATAATGGCTGAGAGTCAAAGAGGTGCTGGACATTGACAGGTTTTTCCCAAGTCTTCCCATTTCATATTTTTCAGATGCTAAAAGCCATGAAGTGGCCCAGAGCACTGGTCAACAACCGTAACAGATCTACAGCATTTGCAGTATGCAGGTTTTTTTTTTTTTTGGTTGGCACAGTCCTTTAGAAAGCAACTTAAAATGTACATAAACTTTTTTTTTCCAGAATTTCTGCCTGTCAAAGATAGTAATTGCTACAAAATTGGCTGGTTATCTTACATAAACATGTACACATACACATGAGAGATAGAAGAGCTACCTTCTCACAGTGAGAATACTGCTAGGAACAACACTGCAAAAACCCAGTTTCCATCATTTTCACTGTTTGTACAATTTTATTAAATTACATGAAAAATTCATACAATTATGAATAGACAAAACAAGTAACCTGAATCATTCTCAGCATGCTAGGGAAAAAAATACTGAGACACGCATTATGAAGAGATTATACAGTACTCATTCAAAATTCATGTAACGGTTAGAAGAGAAAATCTTGGGGGAAAAAAAGCGGCAAAACACAATACAACTTTACGCTCAGCTAGAAGCAGCAGAGGTACAATGAAAATAAGTCTTTTCCAGTCTTTGTTAAAAACTAGTCACAAAAAAATTCCATTTAAATATTCAAGCACACTAAATCAAAGATGTCATTACATGGAAGGTTCAATAACTTCAAAGATGTAATGACATTTATGGATAGGCTTAAGCCTAAATACTTAGTTTGTGATATACTGGTGGTGTCTATTACCAGCAACTAAGTGTAACTCTTACAATGTTGTAAGTAATTGTTAGATTACATTTTTTAGAAGAAGTCTTTCGTTAAAGCCATTTTAAACTGTCACTGTCATTAAGACATGTTTCCAGGCTAATAGAGAAAGAGGAAAAAAGCTATGCCAAAGCACTTACCTAACTGACTGAGGACTGAGGACTGAGTAATAGGTGGTTTTAGATCCCAGGATGATGCTGTAGCTGTGCTAGTGGTGGCAGAATTACTGTTGTTTTGTTGAGAGGTAAACTGACCCAATCCTGGAGATTTCAGCTGGTCCAAGATTTGGGAACCAGTAGAGTTTGCCAGTTTAGAGGATCTGAGTTCTCCAAAGCCAGAACAAAGAACTGCAGACTATCAGAAGACAAAAAAGAAGAGGGGAAGAAGTGAATTTTTTAATTACTAATTGGAACATAATCACAGGGTCAATTGCTGCTATTTGGCAGCAACTAAAATCTCTTTACACCTAGATTACTACCAAATGACCAGTAAAAACTTCCACCACTGTAACTGCAATAATACTAATTTACTTGAACCCATGCATCTTAAAAATAGCATATATTTACTAATAGTTGAACTGATTTTCAGAGAATAAATGGCCAACTTCACACCTCACAACTGACTCAGAAATAGGCATGCTTCCATAAAAAGCAGTCAAATACGTGCTTGGAAACAACCCACCGGTTTTCTGGCTTTCAGCTCTTCACTATAAACAAATTATTTTATCCTACATCAGCAAGCAACAAACACATCTGCTCTCTAATCAAAAATTAATACAATCACTTCATGTAAATATAGAAAAAACTACTTAGCAAAATGAAAAAAATAATATTTGGGGGTGGGGTGGTGAATGGAAGGAATGGAATTCTTCATTTGCAACCTGAATTTTACAAATACTTGAATACCTCATGAAATGACCAGCACTAGAAGAGTTGTTTAACCTGAAAGATTTACTTATGAACAACACTTAGAAAGCATAAGATCATTTTACCAGACTTTGAGGAGAATAAGAGTTTACAGCACTGGAGCTGCCAGTTCCTGATGCCATCTGTGTGCTGTGCTGAGAATTTGTGAATACTAAGGCTTGGCCAAAGGTCTGAGGCTGAGGAGCTTCAAATGAGTTGCCTTCTGGCTCTTGGGTAGATGTAACTGGCTTTTGAAGCAGTGTCACCAAATCAATGCTGTAAAACAAAGCGAAATTTGGCTGTAATGAACATGATCATTAAACTGCACTGAACACTTAAGAAAGCATGAACAATACTAAAGCTGCCATCCCAGCAACAGAATTATTAATAACAGTCTTTTCCAATGTTGCTTATCCGCCATACAAAAGTGACAGAAGAGACTTTTTTGACAGCAAGAAACAAACACAAAACACCCACCCTTATCTGAGTGGATGAACTAAAATACTTTCTAACATTATTTGAGGGACATCCACTGGAAGAATGGAGCAATGAACATGTGAGCATATTACCTCTAAGAAAGACAGGAATATGAACTATAGTACACCTGACATCATGCGCCACGCAAACCACATCCCTATTATATGGAAAATTCTGATGTACTACAGCAGTACCAGGATGTTTGGGACCATTAGGCTATTTAGTTTTCAGATCTCATGCTATGCCACTGCCTAAGTCTTCATCACTCAACATTAACCTGCTCTCCAGGAACCAGAGGTTAATGTAGCCAACTGATTCCACATCACCACAAGACAGGTATTTGAAGACAAAGGCAAGCAAAGGAAGGCAGTAATTGATTTATTTTTGGTTCTTGATCTTAACTTTCTACCATCAGTAAAGGCCTATAATTGTGATGTTTACAAGGAAATTCACCTTCATGCCAATGCAAGCTTTCACGTTAACACATTTTTTCAGCACCATGTTCTGAACACTTTCTGCATCTAGAGGGGCAGGCCTTTCATTTCCTGGACACCAAAGCCAGAGCTTCCTTTTCAACAACAGAAAACTTTTTTTCCCAGCTACATTTGTTCCTGTCTGTAAGCAGGTCTCATGCAGAAGAAGTATTACGGTCATAAATTTGGCAAGTTTGTCTCCACTTCAAAAGTAAAAAATAGTTAAACTCAGGAACTCATAAAACCAACTATTTGCAAGCAAGGCTTTTGCCATTTTGAGATGAGTTTGACCAATCTCTGACCAAGGTTTAATTCAGTGTTTTATGTGTGCAAGTTAATATTGTTTAATGGAGCAGAAGGTTTTTAAAGCATAGGGAAAATATGAAGTAAGAGCTTACCTTTGCCCAGGAGTCACGTGATTCTCAGCTGGGACAGAGGAAGCGGTGAAGACTTTCGTTTCAGAAAGCTGAAAAAGAGAGAGGGGCAGAGAAGGAGGGGAGATGTTTTAATAACACATGCTCACACTTCCCGATTGCATGCAGCATCTGCAGAAATTCCATCCTGGTCATGCACTTTCAAGATAAAAATAAATTCAAACTACCATTACAAACAGCTATGCTGCAGCTCTGCTTAAAAAGGCAAATACATGTAGTCAAACTTCAGCAGAGTCTTCTCCACAGAATCAAGTATCAACTTAATTAAAGTGTTAGGAAATTTGATCTACTGAAAACACACACAACAGTATACTGATGTCACTACATCAGTTCGGGAAACAGTTTAACTGAAAAACACACCGTTACACAGTAATTAACATGACAGATGGTCTATCATCAGGGCGCAGGCACAACCTAGGACTCAACAGAGCAGCTCTGACAGATCTTGTTGCAGAAGGATAAGGCACTGCACTGCTCCCACTCATTTCATGTATCCCTGTGTCTTACATTTCAGCTCCCAGCAGCAGCAGAGGCAGGTGTGCACTCAGGTAAGTACAGTGAACCAGCATTCATGGTTCCTCCTTGGCAGCTCTGCTTTGTGTGGCAATAACATCTCTAACTGATTGCCCCGAGAGTGCAACTTTGAAAACAGTAATAAAACCAGAAGCGTGTAATTGCTTATACTAGTGTAACAAGTCAGACCACCCACAGAAGAAAACTGCAGTTTTCCCCATGCTGTTACAGTATAGATAGATATTCGCCCAGGAACCTGGGGAAGTGAAGTTGGCTGGTTAAGTTTTACGCTTGGTTTGTAGAAGGGTTGGTTTTTTGCTGTGTGGTTGTGGTTTTTAATAGCTTTTCTTATTTAAAAAGCAGCTACAACTTCCTAGGGTTAATTCATTTCTATTGACAGGAGTACTTGTAAGCGAGAATAGGTCTTAAACCAGTGCAGGTTAGGTTGAGCAAGACAGAGGTATCCACGTACAATGTTAATACTTTAAATTTCATTTGCACAAAATCACCTTTAATTCCTTTGGTGTGGCCTTATCTTTAGATTGAAGAATACCTGACCTACTCAAACACTCACAAAGAACACCTTTAGAATGTGCTGTTTAACTACAGCTTTTCCAGGAAATGATGCATTTTTAACTGCATACATTGCTAGCAGCCCAGTTAAAGGACATCACACACATAAGCCAATTTCACCTGCAATCCCACAGGCAGCTCTACTGAAAGCACATGTATCACTGAATATGGACATTTGATAGGGATTCTCCTATGAAACACTGCTGATTTAAGAAGGGCACAGAAGGGTTGTCTGAGAGTAATTACCACTCAGAGGCCAAGCACAAATGTTTCACTTACTCTCCCAGCACCCATTTACATTCTACACACGAGGTCATGAAAAAATTAGTACCACCACAGTTCCTCCGTAAGTTTCTTTCCCTTCCCTTGTTGCCAACACAACACACTTTAATCCCTCATTTCTGGAACACAACCGTGTCCTGAGTATAATGCTGCCAGCCCACTGGCTGGCACTGTGTACTGACCAAAACCAACAAAGCAGATTCAGCTTAAGCATATTTGCCATTAAAAAGGCTGCTCCTCTATTGTTCAGCGCTTTCCCCATTATATGTGTTCTTCCAGAACGATGTGTACTGTACTTCCTCTGGTATTATGGACTCCATTATATGGCACAAGGAGGTCAGCCAATGGCACAAGCAGCAGCCTGTGGTCTGCAATCCCTTGGTTAAATATTAAATTCTTATTAACATCAACTGTTTCGTACACTCACACAACGCAGGATAAGACTAACCATGGACAAAACACTGAATAATCCCAAAAACTAAGTAAATTAAGGAGCCTGAGGATGTTTGTGACAAGGCAAAAGCATGCTTGATGTGTGAGAGAGGAAATGTTCCCTGTAAGTGAACCAGCATGCAAACAGAAGTGTCCAGCCACTAGCTCAGCTACACTGAGATTTACACTACACTCTGCAGTGAAATCACTGCCACAAGCTCCAATCAAGCACTTAATTCACAACTTTGCTGGGATTATGGCATTTGTCAAAAGACATATTTTGTGCTGCAATTTTATTATGCAGATGTATTTAGTATTTCTTAGAAGTAGCATTTTCAGCTCCCAACCAAGTCATTATGCTCACTGCACACTACACTCACAAATCTTTCACTGAGGCTCTGGTATGTTCCCAGAACTGAACGAACAGTCGTGAACCATTTGCAGTGCTGGCCTCACAAGGGTATCTCCTCCATCTGCAGTGAAATGTCCGTGCTTTCCAGCTCCTGTTCCTGTGATAAATTCTTTCTCCAGCCACCAGACAACATATTTAACAGTTAGCTAACATCTCCTATAGCAGGAGAACAAGAATGGTGAGGAGAATAGATAAATATACTCCAATATCCTCACAGAAACTCAACATAAGCAAATCAGAAATAAAAAAAATCTTATTACTGTTTTGATATGAGGTACTGAAGTTTAAAGATACTAAAACAAGTTCTTATGCTGCCTTCTCATACAGGAAACACTCTCACCAAAACACACTCCTCTTCTTTCTTTTTTTTCTTTTTTGTTTAAAGTGTTGCTGTTGTTTCAAATAAAAAGTACAACTACCAATATTGTACAGAAAATGTTTGCCTTCATCCACCTTCCAGTAATTTGTATGTATTCTATTTCTGTCCTTTGTAGTTAGACTTGACTTTCTTTAGCCAGGAGAATATAATCACAATTTTAAGAGGAACACCCAGAGCCATCTACAGTATATCAACATTTGTCTGATCTTTTACTGTCCATGCCCTGAATATCCCATTAACAAAATACAACCTCCTGTTTTCACTGCAAGCAGTTTCCACTCTATTTAATAGCATGCTGACAACCTATTATATTTGCCCAACACTCACTACTAAAGATAAATACCAGGCAGGATTATTTGATCACAAAGATCTAATTCTTCTCATGTCAAATGACGTTAAATTTCACTTACCTGCTCACAACTGACACCTGACTAGAGAACACCACATTTAAACATAAATATTCTTCAGAAAAACACCTGTTCTTTCCCTTTGGAGAGCAAAAATATCAGCTTCCAGGTTCTTTTAATCATTAGTCATGTTACTGAATTGCTTGCTATATACTTCAATGTATACATTTTCCAGCCACAAGTTCATATCATGCTTCTGCTAGATAAAAGCCAGAGTTCACTAGATACTCCTAAAGTAACCTTTTAAGATTCAGTAAATTAAAAATCTCCCTTTCTCAAGGATCTTTTCTATCAATAAGTAATTTTCAGCTATTATACACCATTTTTCTTCTGTAAAAGCAGTAAGAAATTGGATGCAGTACATAAGAATCGAGTTCAGGAGAGCCCACATACAGAAATAAAAATCACGAATGATTAAGAGTCAGGGAGGAGAGAGGAAGAGACAGGGAATAGGGGCTTTTTGATACAGCAACAGCTCTTTAAGAAATCATGCTGAGCTGTTCTTTCTTCATCATCCACTACAAACCCGAAAATTTTTCAGATGCTCCTTTCCAGACACCAGCCCCTGGTTCTGGAGGTGTGTCTTCATTCTTATAAACAAATGGGCACTTGGTTATACTACAGCATTTTTCATTTCAACAGGTCAAGTCGTGCAGAGGTTCAAACTTCTCTGCATGACTGGCTTACTTTTAAATGCTATTCCAATTAATTTTGGATTTCCAACAGATTTCATTCAGCAATGATTTTATTTTTACTTCCAAATCATTGACAGAGGCACTCGATGGCATCTGGCCCAGGACTGGATTTTTTCAACAGCCCTCCTAGAAAAGCCCACATTCAATAAGGGTCCTCCTGCAAAAGATATTTTGTCAAAATTTGAAAGGAAGATTTCAATTTGCTTAATGTGTTTTGTGATAGAATGCAATTATTTTTAGAGCACAAGATTTAGATCTAATCTCTTACAAGGACATACACTATCCTTACAGTTAACTCATAATTTGCTTAAAAGACCAAGATTAGGTTGATTTGAAGGGGAACCATTTTCCACAAAACAACATTTAAGGGCACAAGCTGTATTTTTATGCCTTTTTTTTTTTTTTTTTTTAATTTTTAAATCAAATTGGTCTGTTTTTCCTTTTTGCATATTTTGGGCTAACGTATCTGCAGCTTGACAATTTATTCACTCTTCCTGAACATCAGCACATGAACAACTTTCTCCTAGGTTACAGGAACTTTTCCAGGATTCTAAAATTAATAAAAATTAGCAGTGGGCTAGAGATGTCAAGATTTATGTGCAAATTACTCAGTTTTAATAACTAATTTAAAAAATTCTATCCCTACCAAGTCACCATTGCTCAACACCCCTCCCATACTACAAGTGTTGTATTGTACCAGCATCAAACAGGGATGAGAACAACCCATAAATTTCCACCATCCTTAGCCATTAGTCCATTTCTAGCACATACTGCAGAAATTGAGGACAGGTTTAAAAAATATATCAGCTTTTGATGGCATTAAGCGATATAGAAAACTGATTAATTTTAGAGTTTCTTGCAATTTTCTCAAAAGACACATCTCTCTCATTAGGTAAGGATGGAGTTTTTGTATCTGTTACATGAAACATTCACACATTTCTAGGGATAACACTGACATGCCACCCTAAAGGAGCAGGCAGAAGGGATGATTTCAAAGACAATCTCTCACTCTTCGGAAAACAAATTTGAAATAATGAGTATTCCTATAAAAGACAGAAGACTTCTTATGAGCTTTCCCTTTCCATATTTCTTGACAGTCATTTGTTTTTCGAACTGCTTAAGCTTTAATACAACAACTGAAAACTGAACATCACAAATGAGATGATAACAAATGCCAAAACACATCTCACCTGATAAAGAATGATAACCAAAACTGTGGTAGTACTTTAGACAACACATCATGATGAAACAATAGGAATTAAGCAACTAAGTGTTAACTTTAGCATACTGCTAGCTCCTTTTTTTCAATATTATGAACATGAAGTGAGCCAAGTGGAACAATTTACAGATTTCAAACAAAAAGCATCAAATGAGAAGTTTAAAGTGGACAGTAAGCTTCAGCACTTAATTATATAAGAGTCTTGTGATAATATGTCCTTAAAACTCTATACAATAATAGGAAGAAGTATGCAGTTATCACCCATTAGCACTGGGCAGTGGAGAACTGCAATAAACAAATAATTAACTTGGAATAAAACTTAAATTTTTTAAATCTATGTACTGTCCACCCAGCAAAAATAAATGTCTACTTCTTGATACAATTTCATTTAAAAAATAAGTGTATCTAAATATTTATATTATAAACAGGAATTACAGCAAGAAACACAGTAAGAAATACCACTGCATGCATACAGAAAAGTATTACTTCAAACATTTGGTTTTTGGAAACAACACAGAAACTCTGAAAAGAGTAAATGATCAACTGGTATATCCAACAAGGTGCACTTACATCTTCATTCCAGTCTTCTGCTGTCCATTCTTCTATTGAGTTTTTCCATGCTCCTATTATAATTGTGGAAGGAAAAAAACAGGTGCAAGTTAAAAGCACAGCATTGTGTTTCAACCCTTCTGCTCTATAAGCAATCCTGCTTCCGTTATAGTGGAACCCCAAACAAGGAGAAAGTGGCTGAAAACGTATTTGGGAACACGGTTGGAAGTCCTAGAAAATTGGTCTGGAGAATTAAAATTCTGGGAGGGAAACACCACCACTCCCTCATCCCCTGTCCTTAATTTCTGATTTCAGGAATTTCTTAGCCACTATAGTGCCAGATTTAATTTGCATGAACACATCACACACGTCTGCACCCAGTGATTAATTCCAACCATTAGAAGAACTTTCTCCCATGTGCCCAGCAATGGTGAGAGGTTACCCAACCCTCCCACAGGATCTCCCAGTTTCATGCACAAATTCATACAGAGTCTGAACAAAACACAACCACAACACCTGCTCCAACATTCACAACCCTACTGTACACAAATTCAATTTCAAGGCCCAAGTTATGCCTCTGGAGGTTCCTTTCCAACCTTCTAACTCTCTCCTCAGAGCAGAACTCCAATCCCTCATCCCAAGAGAGCAATGTTATTTTAAAACATGTACAATTCTTATCATGGCAGCAAAAAAGTCTAAGTTTCCACTATAGCTACAAACACTTCTTCCTGTAGCTTGTGGCAGAGTTTATTTGGCAAACACTGGAGCACAGCACACAGTCCACAGCCTGCAGAAATGGGAGAACTACAAGAAACAATCTTGTGAATGAAAGAACCTGATCCCTTCCCTTAGGAAACAGCAGGCACAGACATGCAAGAACAATAAAGGGACTGAAGGCCCACCAGTGAAAGCACAAGAGAGGTTATCCCACCAATGACCAGAGCCTTTGTTTAAACTACACAACCACAAGTAAAGAAAACATGAGCACCAACATTACTGCCACCATCACTCTTGATCAAGTACAAAAGCAAAAGAACTGGCTGCTTCAATCACCTCCTTTCACTTAATCAGGAACCTTCTGAGACACATTAATCCAGAAACAAGCCCACCCTGAACACAGCATCAAATCCACCTTGTACTAATGCCACCA
This sequence comes from Corapipo altera, assembly GCF_003945725.1. NCBI lineage: Eukaryota > Metazoa > Chordata > Aves > Passeriformes > Pipridae > Corapipo > Corapipo altera. Next base: position 23,127 of record NW_020884975.1, read on the forward strand.
CTGCCTTAGTATTTTCTTCTGTACACCTCAAAAAACAAGCAGTTTTTGGCAGAGGAGGGTTGGACCTCACTAATCCAGTGAGGAGATCAGGCCAACCACAAAGTTACATATGGTGGGGAGAAGAGAAGGGGTTTATACCTTAGAATCCAAAACTATTTGGCATGTCCTGAGCAAGGTAACATCTGCTCTGCGGAGCAACATAGAGTTTCAGAGACTGAAATATCCTATGCTCACATTTTAGCAAACAGCCCCTAATCAAGATGTTGTTACACGCTGGTAACTAATAACCACACCTGAGTACAGCACTGCAATGCCTCAAATTTCTAGACTAATCCACACATTTCTATAGAAATTCTGAAAAGGAGAAAAAGCCCAATGAACAGCAGTTTTTAGAGAAACAGTTCATTTTCTTTCCTTTCCACTGACCAGCACAAAATCCCGTCCTTGATATTTCTTCTTTACAGAAATAGATCCTGGTATTTGCCCTGCTTGTATTTATCTCCCATCAGTGACTGTAAGGTCTGCCCCTAGAAGACAAACCTTGTGCTGGCGTCAGAACACTAACAACAGAGTTTGGAGTCTAATGAAATAATCACAAAAAGAGTTCAGACAAATCAAGCCCAACTCTTGAGCATTCCCCACCACCTCTGGGAAACTGAACCTGCTTGGAATAATACTTGTGATGTTTTCCTGACATTCAATTTAAACATTTATCTGTTGCTCCTGCTTAGGAGTTCTGAGCATCTACTCTTTTTAAATACCAAGCACAACTCTTCACCCTTTTATTAGTTTACCCAAGCTGCCAAGTTTATTACTTAAATTTATTAACACTCTTCCTTCCTAACTCAGTCCTTTCTATCTCAATTTCACTGCTCTTCCCTGCACTAAATCCAATTTGCTAATGTTTTCCTCCTATTGATGGGATTTCTAAGTCAGATCTTGCTACAGGCACATCAATTTCCTTTTAGTTCAAAATCTACGTTGGCATTTTTGTAATTCCATATATCCTCTTCCCAACCTTTCTACCAAGCCTTGTAAAGCATCACAATTCAAGAGTTCTCTGTTTTTCACCAGAATTACGCTTTGTGTTTTCAAGAATCTTTGTCATACCAGCTTCAACCTAGATGGCTCTCTGTGACTCTTCACTGTTTCTCGTTGTAACAAGTTCAGTTCTAGAAAGTTATAAAGCTAATAAAAAGAATACAAGTTTTTTTGTAAGTCTTCAGTTATTCTCCTCCAATTCCTCTCTTCCTGTCAGACTACTTACTTTTTTTCCTTTCTTTGAATTATCAGACATTGACTTTAGCCCTAAAATAAATTTATCTTGGTCTATGCTGAACTTAATGTACTAATTCTTTCCTTCTGGATTACACTCACGTTCTAGAATGACCTGAAGGTTCCTTATGACTTTTACAGATCTACAAGAAAACAAAAAAAAAAAAACCCAACAAAATAACCCCACAAACCCAAATACCAACTTCCCCATAACTTCCAAGCAACACAATGCCCTTCCTCTCTCTTGAAAGTTACACTATGATTTATTTTTTTGTCATTCTTCAGTTTCAGAGTCATTTAAGGCTGCTCATAACTAAGAGGATAAAGGAAGTTTTTCTGTGTAGTTTATGAAACTATACCAAAGTAGAGGCACCCATAAATTACCAGAACACAATGTCATTTTTATAACCTGCTTTGAGAAGTGGGCACCTCCAACACAACTTATTTATAAGAACTGCTGTGATTTTCACTCAGGATCTCCCACTGCCCTGTACATTCCAAAGAAGGTAAGAGATGAATCATACTCTTCAGGTTTATTCCTTTTTGGATGAGGACTGGTCATTTTGTTTCTCCCCACCTGTCCCTTGTCTTTGCCTTTCATCTGCAGATTACTTCTATATAAATAAGGATGCAGGTAAACCAATGCTATATTATTTGGAATACAATTAGACTTAAACATTATGAACTGCTAAATATTTGCCCTTTACTCTGTTTTTCAACCAACAACACTTTAATTTCACCTCCACAAAACCCCGTTAGATTTTCTACTGGATTATACAATGGTGCACCTAAAACACGCTTCACTGAAGCTACTGTGATTCTTCTGGCAGCAATTCAGGATATGAGGTTCTAGAGCACTTTCAGAGCACATATGACAGAAACATACACTGTATATTTAATGAAAGTGTTGATATTTATAATTTCCCAGCACTGGCTAAAAGAGGAATTACTTAGTAAATAACTCGGAATCCACAGAGAGTTTGTATTTGCATGGTGTCTTCAGAAAACATTCTGATCAGCACACTGGGCTTGTTTCTCCAGGTAGTTCCCCTGCTATCTCCTCTTTAATGTAACTGCAGATGACAGGTAGTACTTTTTTAAGTGTCTAGTATGAGCTAATATTGTTTCCTTTCTTTTTAGATGAAATAAGAACTGGGACTGTGTAATGAGGAATAATGAGAGTGATTTTCCAACCTGTTCTTCTTCTGTGTAAATTCTTACCTGGCATCCATAAAACCCACTTAAAGCTTTATGGATATATATACAACTCCCACACTCAAACCTTTAGTAACTCTATATTGGGAATTTAACTGAGTTTGTTGATTTGTAACTAACATAACAGCACTGTAAATGTAGGGGGGAAAAAAACCTAAAAAAACTAATATTTAGGATTGACAAGTCAAATCATGCTCAGCTTTGTGCAACCTACTTCCAGCCCAGACCTCGTCTTCCACTCTTTCCTCTCTACCAATGCTTCCATCTTCCTTCGCAGCACTCTCTTCTGCTTTAAAATTACTACCCCAGCTGTAGCTTCCTCTAAAAACCCTCAAGATGCTTTCCATCACAAGGTTGAAAGTGCTTCCCACTTGGACAAAACTAAATGATTCAATTTTAAAGCCTACTCTTTTTAACGAGATTCCTTTTGGCTGGGGGAATTCTTTTAGATATGAGAGCTTGTGTAAAGAAGAAACTACAAAATAAAACACTCTTCAGAAAGACATTTTTGTTTTGTCAGTTATGGTGCCTTTTCCATCTGCATTGAAAGTAAATTAAGACTAGCAAGAAAAAGATATTTAACACCCAAAATGAACAATCACACTTACCAAGTTTACTTTAAATTTCCACCAACCAAGTCATTTTGTGGGAAGTTCCCACACTGACACTCATTCATTCACATACCCTTAAGAACCACTAAACTGACAATTCTCAAGTGCTTTCTCACACCTTCTTTCTCCATACCATGCTCCCTAAATTTCCACACATGCCTTAAGCTGTGTTACCAAATTTCAGTGAGGTTCTTGGGGACATGCATACAGCAAAAACACACTCAACATCCCAAAAGAAGTTCCACATGATGCCTTAGGATTCTTGAGATTTATAGCAAATACGGATTTTTAGTATGGTTGTAGAGTCTCTAACACTTTAGAACAGCAGTTGACAGTTACCAAACCCTGTTATTATGCTTCATATCAAATTTTCTAAATTCTTCAGGTTTTAGTTAATGTTCTTCTCAAGGGAAAAGACTCTAGCAAGCACATCTTGTTTGGAATATGCACCTGGACTGGAATAATATCACTGTAGCCAAAGCAACCTTGATGGCCCAGAAACCTGGGAGGAACTCCAAAGACTGAGAGGATGAGAAGGTGAGGAAGATGAGGAAGAAAGGAGTCTTGAGACCTCCAACTCAGTTCTGGGGTGGTGTGGTGGGGGGCATATCTGGAGAGGTCCTGGGACAGACAGTTCTCAGACCGGATGGATTAGTACCATAAAACTGTAGAACTCCTGGACACTCACATGCACTTTATGTATTCGCTGCAACATCAAGTGCTTTATTAAAAGAACTGTTTTCTGCCTTACCTACACTAATATTGTCCAGAAAGTATTTTCTATTTTAGGCAACACGCACATCAACTAGAACTCTGAATTTCCACCAATCTGTTTGCTCAGCAGCACACTCCTCATGCAGACACACTCATACTCTTACAGGGATCTGTTTACCCACACAAAGCTACTCTTATTCCTAGGCAGAATTCTTCCATTACTGAAGACTAAGGAGATGCCTACAAGAAACACAGGTTGTCACGAGAGAAGCACACGAAGGCTACTCTGAGTTAGCAAGGGAGGGTCACAAAACATTTGAGTTTACTCTGGAAGTGGAGCACAAGTCATGTGTAAGCCACAACCATACAGCTGCTATCAGTAGTAACAAACTAGTGATTTTCCATGTCTTCTTGTACCTTTCTTATAGGTTTTCTTTAACTAGTTAACCTTACTGTTTCTGCAATGCTTGTGACGACATACCCTGTCCCTTGCTACCAACAGCAAACAAAAATATAAGAATTCCAAGAGAAATTTTCAAGACATTAGGTGTACTCCTTATTTGAAAAACTAACATCAGTGAAAATAAAAGGTGCGTTTCAGTTTATGCTACAGCACCAAGTAATTTCAAAAGTAATTCCTTGGAAAGATGCCATATTTGGCAAGAATGCTCCCATTAATAACTTAATATAGTCAAGGCCGCTCTTCCACGCTGGACCAGAAGGCACTCAGAGTGACAAGACAGCTGCTTAAGAAGCCATCCTTAACTCTGAGCCTATCATTGCCTTCTCTGGTTAAGTGGGAAATGGTTCATATGAAGCTCAGAAAGCTGCATCTCCAGCAGCTCAGAGCAGAGCTCAACAGAGCACTGGCTTCCAGGATCTCCTTCCACACTTGACACAAGGGGTGATGAAAAATCACCCAAGTAGGCTTCAGCAACAAAGAGATCAGAAGAGTTACCCATTGCTGCAGTTAAAAAACATTCTCTCCCTCAAGGGTTCTCAAGTGCAGACAAAACCATGCATTAATTACACCATCCTGACACAGGATTTCCTGTCTTCATCTCCTGTCATAGAACACAGGAAGCAGCAAGGTATCCTATTTTCCCAATCACAGATAAGCAGGTCACCCACCTCATTTCTGAATCACCACAAGACCACTGCTAAGTGGTTCCTTTCCAAACTCTCTCTGTCTCTTGCCTTTAGCTGAAGTGTGTACTTCTCACTTGAAACATCATACAGAAACACAGAGCTGCCTCTATCATCAGACAAGCCAACAGCTTTTTGGTTTCTATTCAAGTGCCTGCTTGTGTTTTTTTAATTAACTCTTCTCTTCAAAGATGGTAGACCTTGGAACTCTCCTCCATCCCAGACACTCACATCCTTACATTTCTGCATTGCAGAGATGGGGTTTTCAAAGCCATCCCACTGTCACTGAGTGAATTAATTAATATCTGTAAACTGTTTTCTTTTTCTTCTTGGATATTCATACCCCATTACCTAATGCCTGTGGACCAATCAGTTCTATTGGGACTTATGCTCCTTAACTACATTAGGTGAGATCTTAAGCAGTATCTAAACATTTCTTCACCTACACGGTTCTTCCAGTGACTCTTCAAATTCCTTTGCCTCTCAAGAGTTTGTTAGTACCAGAACAAGAAAATTTCACAATGCCTTCCCTTCATTCTTACCAGAGAGACACACAGGCTCTGTGCTCTGCACATCAGCAGCAGTTAAACTATAAAAATTAACTAATATCTGTGCCACAGAAGATGGAGTCACATTGTCAGAAGTTAAGTGAACACTAGCAGAATGATTATTTTAACTGCAGTTTGCTACAGGTCTTCATTCCAGTCCTTCCACTTCTTGAAGCATCTTACCAGTTCCATCATCTGCATCATTCTGAACAGTCTCCCAAATCTCTGATTTTGTCCCAAAGCCATCAGTGGCAGAAGATTCCGTATAGTCTGCAGGATTAAATGTCCTAGAGTTTTAAAAGTTAAGAAATGGAAGAGAACACACGGGTCATTCAATGAGCACAAGTGTCATCTTTTTAGCTGAAGTTGTACTAGATTTAACATCTCAATTTCACTTCAAAAATTTTTTTTTTCTATGAGCTGACAGAGATAAAAAAGGGAGAAAAGAGAAAAGGAGAAAAAAAAGTGAGGAGACTGGAAAACAAAATTCCTGTAGAGAAACTGAACCAAAGTAATTCCTGAAAAAGCAGTTAACAGCATACCTACCCCTCTCAGTCTTACAAAGCATTAGTTTATACACACAAAAAAAATAATAAGACCCTCTCTGCTGGTAAGTTACTCAGCACATAGCTGACTGACAAGTAACCAGTATCATGTCCTTCCAGAGCACTAGACCTGCCCAGGACACCCAACACCAAAATACACAGATGCAGCTAAAAGGTGAAAAAGGATTATTGAAGAAAAACCTCTTTTCAGTTTCTTCACCTACAAATATGAACAAGAAGGATTATTGGTGAAGTAGAAAAAACCTTCTGCTCATCATGACATCACTGATTTTACATGAAGTGCCATTAAAGTAGTGGAGGCCACGTTTCTATAAAGCAAGGTATTCCAGCAAAATTGAGAACAAACTTTTAAGCTGCTGAGTAACTTCTTCTCAATCATCTGTTTTAAGGTCCATGTATGTCCAAACAGCTAACGCATGAAACCTCAAAAACAGGAGGAAGTTTAGAATCTCTACTTTCTAGTTTTATACAGAACTTGCACATTCTACATTACACTGAAATGAATCTCATTTTGAATTGGCCTAAGACTAAATACACAACACAACCTTCAGCCTCCAAGGCACTATGTGGTTGGTACCGATGGCAGGTATTGTTCTCCAAGTCTGAGATATTAAAACTGAGTAAATATACATTAGGTTTGTATAAGGGTGCCTAGTTAGAAATACTGGTTTAGGACAAAAATGTTCCATTCATCATCTAAGAGATTTGTCAGTTTTTGAATCCATATTGGTTTATCAAACATACAGCAATATTCATACATACAGTGGCAACATTGTCATTTAATACTGCCACTGAGTTTGATCCTTGCCAAAATCTGTGCTCTGCATGTTTCTTACCCCATGCCTTGGGCTGAAAACCTCCCCGCTCCTCTCCCTCTGCCACGTCCAAACCCTAGGAGAGAAAACACCATTTAACAGCAACAGCAGAGGAGCCACCAGTCACTAGTCTGTCACATTAGAGAATGCCACAGTTGAACAAGAAAACTACTATAACTGAAGTTAAATATCATTTACTTCCCAAATTCCTGCACAGAATTTGTTTCCCTAACACACACAAATAAGACACAGTTCATCTAAGACCACCCATTTTAGTAGGACCTGCAATTCCTTGCCATCTTTCTGTGTCTCGTGAAGTAGCTCCAAATGTCAACAGAAGAACTTACCTAAAGACTCATCCCAAAGACCGCTGCTGCCAAATCATTAGACATTTTCCAAAACTCTGTCTCTACTGTCTCACTCTTGCCTAAGATGCCCTGGAATCCAAGCCTCCCTGCATACCCTGATCACTCAAGAAATTCCCTATCTCTCCTTATCTGTGTGAGGACAAAGTTGAAATACTCCATTTGTTTCCTTCTCTGACTCAGACCACCTGTCCATCCCTATCCTCCTCTGCTTGTGCCAATCAGTGACCATACAATCCTTCTGCTTCTCCCTTAATCACAGCTACTGACAAGGAAATTACCCAGTTCAAATTACTCAGCTTCCCTGTTATCATTCACAGGAATATTCATTTCTGTTTTAAGAAAAACAAGTATTTGTTGCCTTCAATTTTGATTACCAGCCTCAGTTAATCTGATACAGTGAATGGCTTTATTTTTGCACATTCCATTCATACAAGGCATGAAAATTTGTGTGTTACTTAACAATCTATAAAGCAAATGTCTATAAAAAATGTTAGCAACTACTTCTTACATGCAGCATATTTCTGCATACATTTCACCCCTATCTCCTTTTAGGGGTTTTATCCGAGGCTTTTCCAATATGTTGGGTTGGTTTTGAGGAAGACTATGCATACTATTTTGTATGACAAGAACAGGAAGAGGCCAAGAGCTACAGTCAGAGAACAAAAAACAATTTTTATTTTAATGACAAAATTAGGTGGTAAATATAAGTTACCAGGCAACTACAAGTTTGCCAGAGCACAAAAATTATAATTCTAAATCACCAGTATGCTGGTGTCCAAACATCAGAATTACCCATGACAGGCTGTTTGAAGTTGGATCAGTATTACCTCTTATTTTCAGGGGACCACCTGAACTGAGTAAGAACATTAGCTCCAAGACATGGTAAAGCCAGTTTAGGAAATAAGTTCCTGTTTTAATGACTTTCCATTCCCTGCTCTCACCACTAGTTCTTCCCCTTGTCCCAGTTCACTGTTCAAGTGCTAAAAAGACATTTCTAGACCTACTTTTCCAAGGACTTCTTAGGAGTACCAAAGTAGCAGGATGAAATAAGCAGAGGAAGGATTCCCATGCAGCAACATACAGTATTTTTTGGGGACAAGAATACAGAATAGCTGAAGTCTGGCACTGGCCAGTTCTTTTATCTCTACATTATTTTCCCCTCTTTGCTCTCTTTTCACAACTGGATGCAGAGAAGGTAGACAGAGGTTAGGAAAGAGGCAACAACTGCTGTAACCTGGGATTTGTCGCACTTCTTCACCAAGCTCACATGTTCTTTGCCATAAAGAACAGTGCTCCAGGCCCAGTCATACCCAACTGTTTCCAACTTGGCCTTTGAACCCCCTTGCTCAGCCTACCTCCTCTACTGTTCCTCTCCTTTGTCCATTTAAAATCCCCAATCTAGGAAGCTGCTCCATGGCATTAAAGAGTCACAGCTCCCAGGTGCAGAGAACTCGGAGCACTCTGGATTTTTGTCCAGTAGGGTTTTTTCTAAGAGTAGAACCAGCTACACCTGGGGACGTGGTGGGGGTCACTACGTAATAAAATTACATCCTACTGCCACTAATACAGCATTAAACACCATTTACTGAGATTGCACAAAAGCAAGATCAACAGTTTTCTGACAACCTCAGGTACAAGTTCAACTGGGAGCTGCGAAACACAGAAACAGTCAAGCAAAAATATTTTTGAGTGAAGCAATCAGGCATTCAGTACAGAGACATAGCTGGAATAGCTATGATGAAAGAAGAAACAGATTTTAGTAAAAGAGGTAAGTCTCCCCACTCATCCAAGCGCAAAAGCCTGAAAGAATGTCCTCAGCACACGTAGTGGGTTTCTGTGGCTGGGTTTTGGTAGCAGGGACAGCTACAGGGGTGGTTTCTGCTACAAGCTGCTGGAAGCTTCCCCTGTCTGGTGGAGGCAATGCCAGCCAGCTCCAGGACAGACTTCCTGCCCCTGGCCAAGGCCAAGACAATCAGAAGTGATAGTAATGCCTCTGTGATAACATATTTAAGAACAGAAGGTTGTGGCACAGAAAGAATTCCAGCCAGGGAAGAGAGGAGTGAGAATATGGGAACAACAATGTAGACACCAAGGTCAGTGCAGAAGGAGGGGTAGGAGGTGCTCCAGGCGCCAGAGCTGAGGCCCTGCAGCCCGTGGTGCAGCCCATGGTGGAGCAGCTGTGCCCCTGCAGCCCATGGAGGACCTTCGAGGTGCAGAGACCCACCTGCAGCCCATGGAGGAGCCCATGCTGGAGTAGGTGGATGCAGGAAGGAGGCTGTGACCCCGTGGGAGGCCCAAGATGGAGCGGGGTCCTGCCAGAGACCTGCAGCCCGTGGAGAGGGAAGCCCACGCTGGAGCAGGTTTTTCCTGAGCAGGACTTGTGGCCCCTGTGGGGGACCCACGTCAATAAAGCTCATCTGTGAAGGACTGACCCCATGGAGGAGTGACCCACGGGACAGCAGTTTGGGAAGAGCTGCTGCCTGAGGGATGGATTCACGCTGGAGAGGTCCATCAAGGGCTGTCTCCTGTGAGAGGGACCCCACAGGAGCAGGGGAAGGACTCCTCTCCCTGAGCAGCGACAGAAACAACAGCTGACCACAACCCCCATTCCCGTTCCCCTGCACTGCTGGTGGGGAGGAGGGAGAACATGGAAGGAAGGAGGGGTGGGAGGAATGTGTTTTTAGGATTGTTTTTCTCACTCTTTGGCTCTTATCCTGTTAGTAATAAACTGAAGTACTATTCCCACTTGAAGTCTGTTTTGCCCGTGAAGGTAATCAGTAAGTGACCTCTCCCAGCTCTTAACTCATGAATCCTTAGCTGGTTTTTTCTCTCTCCTCTGTCCAGTTGCAGAGGGAGAGAGTGAGAGAGTGGCTTTAGTGGGTACATGGCATCTGGCCAGGGTCAACCCACATTAAACAGAAGATGACATTTCAGCAAGCAAGACATATGTAAGATACCATACCATCATAGACACAATAAACTACTGGCTAAAAACACCAATAAGAACCTCTTACAATTTTTTAAATTGTTGAAAAGAAATAATGTTGTTCCTGAAGTTCCATGCACGGTCTTAGACTACTAGCCAGAAAGGCATTTTTTTTATGTCAGATCACTTTGAACATTAATCCTGAACTTGAATTTCAAGGAGATTCCCTTAATTTTGTAAAGCTATGTCTGTGCTTTCTGTCAAAACTGAAATTAAGTTTATTCAACAAATGCAATAAAAAGCATTCTAATGAAGACAAAAGGGAAGTACCAAACCAGTGGAATTAACACTAAATTGAAAGCTAGAAGAGACACTTACAAAGAATTAACTCAAAACATAGGACAGTAAGTAGTGACCACTGAAATACCACATAACTCAAACACATGGTCATACATCATGGTCCATAATGCACAATGCCAGTGGGAAGGGCTGATATTCTCTTTGACACAACCAGATCACTAATATATTCTTAATTTCTCACGCTGAGGAAGTTACTTCTCTCAGCTGTCAAAATTAAAATATGGCCTGAAAACAATTAGAAGGCACAGTGTTCTAACACAGAGAAGTTAGTCATGAAGCAATTGTGAATGCCCACAGGGCATTTTATGCTTTTTAACAGTGACTAAGAGGTCAGTGAGGAAATGAGGCTTCACACCAGAATTCAGAGCAAGGATCCAAATTCTGAGGCTGCAATCCCACAGTAACTTAAACTCATTTAAATCAGAACCACCACAACTGTGGTCTTCCTTACCAATGATCACAAGCTCTGCTCTTTCCTGCACTGACAGTTTTGCACTTACCAGTGGGCGAGCACCAAACGACTACCAGAAAACAGTATTTGTTCACTTTTAGATCAACTCTCCAGACCAGTTCCCACTTTGTTAAATGCCAGAAAACCACACAGGATAAGCCACTAAAAAACCCTGTTGCCTCCAGCTACCATGCTGATTGCATCTTTTTTTTGTCTTGGTTAGTTTTGCTGTCACCTATCACCTCTCACTTTCCATGTGCCTTAGCATAGTTTCCAGGTGGATCTGTTCCACTGTCCTGCCAGGTACAGAAGTAAAATTGTCTGCCCTGTAGTTCCCCAGGTCTTCCTAATTTCCCTTTTTAAAATGGAGGTTATGCTTCCTCTTTTCCAATGAGTAGGAACTTCACCATTCTACAGATACAATGGATAGTGCCTTAGCCACTTCCTTTGCCAGTTCCCTCAGGACCTGTGGATGTAGCTTGTCAGATTTCACAGACACATCTACCTTCAGATTTCTTAAATGGTCTCAGACCTGACCCTCTCCTACAGCAGGCAGTTCTTCATTCTCCCAGTCCTTGCCTCTCCCTTCTACAACTGAGACGGCTGGAGATGTTGCCAGTAAAGATCCTGAGGCAAAAAAAGTCATTAAGTACCTCAGCCTTCTCCTTGTCCCAGTTAGCCAGGTCTCCCATTCTCTTACAGAAAGGGCTCACATTTTCCCTAGTCTTCCTTTTCTCCCCAACATTACAACTTTAGCATTCCTAACCAGAACCCTGGCTGTTTAGACAATCTCTCTATTAGTCCCAGGCTCCCTGTCTTTGCTTCCACCTTCTGTGGGCTTCCTTTTCATGTCTGAGTTTGTCCAGGAGCTCCCTGTCCATCCACGCAGTCTGGTGTTTTTGCTCGACTGTCTCTTTGTTGGGATGAACTGCTCCTGAGCTTGGAGGAAGGGATACTTAAACATTAACCAGCTTTCCTGAGTCCCCTCTTCCCTCCAGAGCTCTACCCCATGACACTCTTCTTCTTCAGAGTGAAGAAGCTGAAGTCTCCTCTCCTGAAGGCCAAGGTAGTGAGTTGGCTGTGTGTCCTCCTCACTGCCCCCCCAGATTTCATGGTCACTGCAGCCCGGGCTGCCCTTGACCTTCACATTCCTCACCAGCCCTCCTTGTTGGTGAGAGGAAGGTCCCACACAGCGTGTCTTCTCGTTGGCCCATCTATCACTTGGAGAGGGAAGTCATCACCAATGCATTCCAGGAACTGCCTGGATTGCCTGTGCCCAGCTATGTTGCCCTTCTAACACATTTGGGGTTGTTCAAGTCCCTCATGAGTACCAGGGCTTGTGAATTATCCCACTCCTATATGTCTACAGAGAGCCTCATCTACTCAGTCCTCCTGGTCAGGAGGCCTGTAACAGACCCCCACTGAAATGTCACCTGTCCCTGCTCTCCCTGTAATCCTGACCCATAGGCTCTCATATGGTTCCTCATCCATCCCCAGGCAGAGCTCCGTGTATGCCAGCTGATCACTGATAGAGTGCAACACCCCCTCCTCTTCTGGGCTTGTCCTTCCTAAAGAAACTGTATCCTTCCATTCCAACACGCCTCTCAAAGGAGCCACCCCACTACATCTTCATGACACCAACAAGATCGTGGCCCTCAGACAGGTATGCATCTCTAATTCCTCTTGTTGATTCCCCATGCTCTGTGTTTGCATAAAGGCAACTGTGCTGGGCCCCCAGTGAAGACAACTTACTGGCTGGAAGGGCTGCAGTTCCTTTGTGCTGCCCCTCAGGTGCTGCCCTGCTGTCCTGAGATCCTTCTCCACGGTTTGAGCATCTCTTGTTGGCCCTGGCATCAAACTGGTAGAATTGGGATCAGCTGAGGTTCCCTTTCACCAGTAACTTTAGCTTAAAGCCTCTTCATCAGCCTGGTAAGATGATGAGTCACCACAGAATGGTGCTGAAGGGACACTAAAGATCATCTCATTCCAATTCCAATCCCCCTGCCATGGGAGGGACACCTTCCACTAGACCAGGCTGCTCAAAGCTCCATCTAGCCCAGCCTTGAACACTGGCAGGAATGAGACAGCCACACCTTCTCTGGGCAACCTGTGCCAGTGCCTCAATCACACCAACAGCAAAGAATTTCTTCCTAATATCTAATCTAAATCTTCCCTCTTTTAGTTTAAAACTGTCCCCCCCTTGTTCTACCACTATCTGCCCATATAAAAAGTCGAGCCATCTTGTTATAAGTTCCCTTTGGGTGTTGGAAGGTGCTAGAAGCCCTCTCAGCCTGTCTTCATAGCAGAAGTGCTCCAGCCCCCTGAACATCTTTCGTACTCTCTATGGACCTGCTCCCTATGGCTTCCTGGGCTGCAAGCACGTCCAGCTTTTCATCAGTAAGAAGCCCCAAGCAATTCTCTGCAGGGCTAGTCTCAATGAGTTCTATTCCCAGTCTGTACTCATGTCTGGGATTGCCCTGACCCCGGCACAGCACTTTGCATTGGTCTTGCTAAACCTCATGACATTTCATGGGCCCATTTCTCAAGCTTCTCCAGATGCCTTCTGGGTGGCATCCCAACCTCTCAGCTTGCCCTCGACCTCATTATGTCGTATATCAAAGAGCACTGGTCCTAAGATAGAGCCCTGAAGGACATCACTCATCACCAGCCTCCACCTGGACACAGAGCCATTAACCACAACACACTTGTATCCATCCAGCCAACTCTTCATCCACCAAACAGACCACCTTCCAAATTCCTATCTCTCCAGAGCTGAGATAAGGATGTTGTGTGGGACCACATCAAAGGCCTTACAGAAGTCTAGGTAGATGACATGAATCAGTCTTCTCTTCTCGACTGTTGCAGTCACAGAATATGCTGAGTTGGGAGGGACCCACAAGGATCAAAGTCCAACCCTGCACAGTCACTCCATCATAGAAGGCCACTGGATTAGTCAGGCACAATTTGCCCTTAGGGGGGCCATGATGACTGAAGATACTCATCCCCTTCCCTGACAGATGGAACACATTAGCCTCCAGAAGACCACAGGCTAATAAGCAAATCCCTGGCTGTGGCGCCAGGCCTGTAATCATCTGCTGATTCTCCAAGTACAACTGGCCCTTTCAACCGCATTCCCTTTTGACCGTAAGGATGGATGAAAAAACTAGCTGTGCTCCAGAGTCCCTTATGGCTACTCCCAGGGCTCTGTCATCCTTCTTGATGCTGGTCAGACTGCTCCTGGCTCTACCACTGGTGCCCACATGAAACAACAGCAGGTACAGTCAGTGGACTGTGCAAAGCCTGGCAGTCTCAGTGACATCCCTGATATGAGCCCACAGTAAGCAGCACACCAGGTCACAAAATGGATGCCATTTTTCTTTTCTTGAATGAATTCTAGAAAAGTCAACACTTACACCTAACCCAGGCAGGAGGTAAGATTTTCTGTTTCCACTAAAACCCATTGGGAGTTCAAAACACTCATAATCACACAATCAAGTCTCCACTCTGGTACAATTCATGTATGGAAAGAATTGCTCTCCACATTCACATTTCTTCCCCTAAAACAAATGCACACTACATGGGAGCATGAGAAAGATGTGTAGAAGAACAACTCAGATGGGCCTACCCCATTAAATTAATAGCCTATTCTGTATAAAATCCAGTCTTCTCAGCTTGGAGACCTAAATCCTTCCACCGCAACACAGGTGCTTTATTTCAAAACTCAGATGGGTTTAGAGGAAGCTACTTCAAGGTTAAGAGGCCTAGAGAACAGCTGAAAGGAAAAAGAAATGCAGACTGGACAGTCAGACAACACCTAGATTTGTGCTTATCTCTGACTACACAGTAACTGAACAGCCCTGGTCTCTGCTCTGGAAATGCAGAGCCAGCCATCCTCCCAGCAGACACCAAGTTGACAGAGGCTTAAGCCTTAAGAGATAATGAGGCTAAGTATAGAAACTTCGCATTCTAAGTATTCCATACAACCAAAACAAACACCAAAGTTGCATTTAATAATTCAAATTACTTTTGTCTTTATTAGTCATCATAAAGTTAGAAGCAATTCATCACTTTTATATACTGCATGTACTCTACAAAGCATTTTCAGATGCGTGTGCAGAAAACTTTCAACTCTAAAATTATATTTAAAAGAAAATGGGAAACTTGTTAAAACTAAGTTACGGTTAATCTCAAAAAAATAAAAAATGTACATGACACAGTTTCTTAACCACAGCAAAACCAAACAGACTTCATACTGTGACCTCCAGAAGGTCTGCTCGACATTTATGTTTTCCAAAAAATAACATCCTTACTAGTTCTGGCAAAGGAAACCCAAAATATATCCCGTGCCAACTGGACTAAGCTTTTAAACTAAGAGAATGTTTACACATGCAATTCTGGTTACAGAAACTCAATTTGTTCAAGGATAGCATAGATAGGATACTTCTTATCTAAAAACATTTTTAAAAAAAAGAGATCAAAAATACAAACTGGACTACAATCAGAAAAGAATGAAAAGGATAAGCAACTTTACTTTCTTATACAGCCAGCACACAAAACAAGATTTGGAAGGCTACTTGTCATGCTGTTTGAGTCCAGAATTAAAACACAGTATTTTTCCCTTTCATTTTTATTTCTGTTTTGTAAGAAAAAGATTCCCTGTCAGCATCCACATTTATGACATGCTCATCTTGCTTTGGAATAATGAAGAGGAAGAAAATAGAAGAACAGAAGTACAAGCAACAAGACCATCTTCCCTTGGCAAACCAGGAGAATTACTACACATGAATCTGTAACAAATTCTATGCTGAATCAAGTCCAAAAGTTCACCTACCTGCTATCCCATTATAAGCTATGGTTAGTTTGGTATCTAGGGAAGAGCACACGAACTGAAACCACAGTACAGTTTCTCTGGATGCCCTCCTGGTCTTCAACTATTTGTGGTTCTGACTTCCTTAGTCAAATATAATTTACATACGAAAACTTTTGCTGGTTTTTCCTTTTCTTGCCGTGGTTCTTTTTTAGGAGGAAATTGTCAAGTCTCTTTTGGGTACATTTCCTACACTCACATCATCTTACTGAAAGGAGTTCCTCAGGTTAACTACATATATGAAGAACTACCTCTGTAAGTTCACCTTGAAGCTGTAACTCACTGATTCCATTTAATATTCCCTCTCTTGCACACTTGCTTGGAGTGAGCAGTTGATTACATAGAATCATAGATTCAGCCAGGTTG
Source organism: Corapipo altera (assembly GCF_003945725.1). NCBI lineage: Eukaryota > Metazoa > Chordata > Aves > Passeriformes > Pipridae > Corapipo > Corapipo altera. The sequence goes on from NW_020884975.1 coordinate 39,355, forward strand.
GAAGGGACCTCTGAGATGATCAAGTCCAACCCCTGATCCACTACTGCCGTGGTTACCAGAACATGGCACTGATGCCACATCCAGTCTCATCTTAAAAACCTCCAGGGACAGAGAATCCACCATTTCCCTGGGCAGCCCATTCCAATGTCTGATTACCCTCTCTGTAAAGAATTTCTTCCCAATATCTAACCTAAACCTCCCCTAGCACAGCTCAAGACTATGCCCTCTTGTTTTACTGGTAGCAACCCCCACATGGCACAATCTCCTTTCAGGGAGTTGTAGAGAGCGATGAGGTCTCCCCTGAGCCTCCTCCTCTCCAGGTTGAACAACCCCAGCTCCCTCAGCCTCTCCTCACAGGACTTGTGCTGAAGTCCCTTCACCAGCCTTGTTGCTCTTCCCTGGAACTGCTCCAGCACCTCAACATCCTTCCTGAACTGAGGGGCCCAGAACTGGACACAGCACTCCAGGTGTGGCCTCACCAGCGCTGAGTACAGGGGAAGGATCACTTCCCTGGTCCTGCTGGCCACACTGTTCCTGATACAGGCCACGATGCCATTGGCCTTCTTGGCCACCTGGGCACACCCTGGCTCATGTTCAGCTTCCTGCCTATCAGCACTCCCAGGTCCCTCTCTGCCTGGCTGCTCTCCAGTCACTCTGTCCCCAGCCTGTAGCGCTGCAGGGGGTTGTTGTGGCCAAAGTGCAGGACCCGGCACTTGGCCTTGTTGAACCTCATCCCGTTGGAATCAGCCCAACTCTCCAGCCTGTCCAGGTCCCTCTGAAGAGCCCTCCTGCCTTCCAGCTGATCGACACTCCCCCCCAACTTAATGTCATCTGCAAATTTGCTGATGGTGGACTCAATGCCCTCATCTAAATCATTGATAAAGATGTTAAACAGAACTGGGCCCAACACCGATCCCTGGGGGACACCACCAGTGACTGACCACCAACTGGATGCAGCTCCATTCACCACCACTCTGGGACCAGCCCTCCAGTCAGTTCCTAACCCAGCACAGAGTGGGTTAGGAACAAGCTGTAGGCTGCCAGCTTTTTCAGGAGTGTGCCATGGGAGACGGTGTCAAAGGCTTTGCTGAAATCCAGGTAGACACATCCACAGCATTCCCCTCCTCCACCAGGCAGGTCACCTGATCATAAAAGGAGATCAGGTTGGTCAGATAGGACCTGCCCTTCCTAAACCTGTGCTGGCTGGCTCTGATTCCTTGTCCATCCTGTAGGTGCTGTGTGATTGCACTTAGGATGATCTGCTCCATAACCTTGCCAGGCACTGAGGTCAGGCTGACGGGCCTTTAGTTTCCCGGGTCCTCCTTCTGGCCCTTTTTGTGGATGGATGTGACATTTTCCAACTGCAATCATCTGGGACCTCCCCAGTGAGCCAGGACTGTTGGCAGATGATGGAGAGTGGCTTGGTGAGCTCCCTCATCACCTTGGGTGATTTCCCCACAGACATTTTACAGACCTCTATCATACACTCACTCAGTCCTCTCTCTTGCAGGCAGAAGTCCTAATCTGCTTGTTCCTCACACTCCATAAATGCAGTCTCCCCAGTAGCTTCAAAAGCCTTCTCTAGCTCTACCACACCCTTTTCAACATGGGGTGGAGGCAGTGGGAGAACCAGACCTGCACTTAAAACTGAAGATGCAAGAACACTAAAAAACAGCCGCATAAAAACAAACTGTGCTTGTAAAGTTTGCCATTTTGAATACAAGACTGCAGCTGATTAAAACATGAACAAGGGAATATTTTTAAGAGCTGACAATCCTAATGACATAACCATCTAACTCTATAATTTCTACAGGAGATTCCATTCTAGACAGTTGGAAATCCTTGCGATACTGACAAATATAATCATTTTGATGCAATTACTGTATATCACCATTACAGTACTTCTTACATCTAAATTAAGCTCATTCAAGAAATTTAGTTCTGAGAAGAAGCACATATGAGAAGGTCATCTTAAAACAAGATATTGACTGACTCCTTTCCATTACGAAGTTTAAATGCCTGGTTTAACAAGATTAATTGCAGAGCAATTACAGACCAGATGTGTCCTGTAACACATCCTGTGATACATTTTTGCTTTCTGCTCATGTGTCAATAATTTGCATCTAACTTCAAATCCCTGATGTCCTGCATACCAGCAGGCATCTGTGTTTGCACTCCGTGTACCTACTACCCCATAAAGTTGCAAAGAATGTGACACAGTCATTACTGGGAGATGTACTGCACAATGAAGCCACTGCCTACAGCACCCAGGCTGAAATACTCAGTCTCTGGGTTTTTACCCCTCAGTAAACAGCACATTATCACCTCTGTGTCAATCCCATTTCTGCTATTTTCAGTGCTTATCATTTCTTAAAATTAAGTTGTTTTACAGTGAAGCGGTAATATGATGGCCCAGCAAATCTTCCCTCAGAAAGCAGCCAGCAAGATAACTCCAGACTGGGAAGGTAGCTTAAAATACAGAGAGACAGCGTGTTGCTCAGATAATTAGCTGACCCCTTATTTCATATCCAATGCCTAGATCCCTACACACACACATGCACACACACACGCACACTCTGCATGAAACATTTCTAAAAAAGGGTTCTGTGATGATTACCAGTAATCTATTTACTTTCAGGTGAAGTATGTTATCCCATATTTGACTATTCTGTGTAACAGAAAAGAAAGACTACTGAACGGAACGACAGGAAGCTTTTTATTATTATTTCTACTAATATCCAAAGAAAGAAGGTCATGTATCCCCAAAACGATGAGAACTGAATTACACAGCTTTATACAACTCCCTGCAGATTTCAAGAGCTTGCATTGTAAAATTAATTAGGTACTTCCGGCTACAGAATATACACACTTGTAATATAATGATCCTGTAGCTGTTCAACAGGTTTATCACAGACACTTCATTAAGATGCTTTGCTCACAGGAATGTACAGTCTAAAATATCTGGTAGAGAGGTACAGTAATACTACGTACACTAAGCCACTGAACAGAAATTGTTTGAAGTTGTTTCTGTTTCTTCAGTCAGATAGGTCAGTTTGATCTGATGAAGTTTGAGACATATGATATTCATCTAGAAAGCTACAGTTCTGACAACAAAAGCAGTGTCTAGTTCATAATATTATAAAGTAAAAAACAGACCACATCTGAAATCAACCTCTAAGTTTCACAGAATAATTTTTAAAAAATAATCCTATCTTTATAATTTGAAAATAAAGGATTATTTTATAAAACAAGTAACTGAAAGACATACATTCTATCTATTAAAGTGCTAATATACCAAAAACTGTAGCTGTGAACTATACCACACCCTCCCATGCCAAGCTACCTCTCTGGACAAACGATTTGGTATTTGTTGATTCACAGGCACAACCAAGACATTCGCACAACCCTTTGGAAGCTACTTCTTTGTATCCTTCCACTCCTTCAAGATGCAGATCTGGAGACAATGAAGTTGGATGTGCCTGCCTCTGAATGCCTCGTTACAGGATTTTCCCAAGAGAAAGGAGTCCTTTGAAGGCAGAATTTTTCTTGAGTCAGACATTACTTATTAAGTACGTTAATTAGCTCTGCTATACCTTTTATCAATTTAACTCATTCAAACCCCACTACCTTGCACAATCTACACCATACCTGGGTTACTCATTTTCATTCCTCCTACTCTAAAGAAAAACAAGCCTCTTTCCACCCCAACTTCCAAAAATCCAAACCAACTTCGCCTCATTTGATTTCACTTCCAATCCATTATCCCATCTCTTCCACAGGATAGGATTGGAGTGGTACCTAAGACTCCCCAGTACTCCTTCTCCACAGTTCTCCTCATCAAGTCTTCCATGACAAATTCCTTCTCTCAGCAAAAAGCCTCTAAGGTGGCTTGTACCTTCTATGATTGGCTACCACAAACAAAAGGCAAGCCTGACAACCAGATCCACCCCAAAGAAATGGCACAAGTACATATCAAATCCTTCCTTGAGAGCCATACAGATGGAATCTTGTGCTCTCCTGCTGCCAAGGTACATCCTGAGGAGCCCAGTGCACTTCCACGCACAGGAGGTGTGCATGAGCCCATCTCCACAGCCAGGGCACAGCAGCCTGCCACACAGGAAGCTACCATAAAAGTGATCTGTGTCAATTTTTCTAAGTTGTTCTGAGACCAAGGAATGGTAAGGGATAAGGGAGGGGGATGTACCCAAATTCAAGGTTGCTGAAGTGATAATGGAATCAAAGGATTACCAAAAAATGCTTAAGAAGAAGTGCTTAAAGGAATAAATGGGAGAGTTCCATTTCAGGACATGAAATCAGTGTCAGTCCCACACCAATGCCACCATCTCACCTCTCCCACGGCCACGCTTCCCACGGTCTGAAGGCCTGTCTGCTTGATTGTTGTCCACTCCATTCTCTTCAGCTCTAACTGCGGAGAGAGGACAGCTTAAGAGAAGCTTTAGAGACTCGTACATGAGGCAATACAGCCATCTGCTTAACCTGAACACCAAAAGAAAAGGCCAGATTTTCAAGTGGGTTGGTCAACACATCTCAGTCACCCCTCTTCTCTGGGGGCCTAGTTAGAACCAAGTTATGTTTACTTTGTACAGGACAATTAGGAAGTAAATATCTAATAAGAAGGAAATGTCCCTCAGTAGATACAAGTCTACAAGTGCCATGTTTTGAAGCCTAGATTATTTAACTAATTACAGCCTCAACTCTTTAATGAGGTAGGAAATACAGCTGCCTCATCCTATGTTTGCTTGATAATGCACTGGTTGACAACAGTGAAAGAATAAGGGATAACCAGTAACACCAACTCTTCTACTGTCTGTCCATTACACATCCCTGTACAAACGGGTAAACTAAAAAAATTTCTCCTCTGTGTTTAAAGCAGAGGGTTCACGACTGGGTGATGGTAAGGAATTAGAAAAGCACTGGAACTTTACTATTTTGTGGAAAACTCCTGACATGGTACTCTGAAATATGGGTGGCTCCCTGAAGAGGAAAAAAAAAAAAAAAGACTGGTCTCTTAAAACACTGATGAGATTTTGTACTATACAACTTCTAATAGCAAAAATAAAATTGTTAATCCTTGGATGTAAAGCTGGGAAGAAAATATCAAGATTTGGTAACCATCTGAAATATTTTTAATTCCAGTTTACAAGAAGAGACAAGCAGCATCTGTCTTGGGTAAAAATTTTGCCCCTTGCTTTCACTTTGATGGATCTGATTTCAACTTTTCTAAGCATAGCTGCAAATTTTATTAATATTTTTTCATCTTGACATTATTCTATCCTACAAAGATTCACAATGTCTACAATGGCACAATATTTGACTATATTCCAATTATGAATTAGATTAGTTGGTTAATATTGTAAGCATTTTTCCTGCTTTTAAGTGGAAAACTAAACATTGTATTCATTCTGTTTCCTTTTGTCATCTATCTGTGTGGTGCACAGCCCTTACGGGCAAGGTACACAGCTCTGATAACACTTAGATAAAAAGCAACCCAATGGTGATCTAATGTGATTCCAACTTGGAAACATCAGTTTGCTTTTGTACAATGTATTACTGCAACTGTTGCAAAGTTTTAAATGTTTTAACTAACAGTGAATTTTCTCTGTTGTAGAAACTCACCTTTGGTTGGTTTATGTGAGAAATACATGCTAGAGATTAATAATCATCCCAGTGTTTTCATTCCCCTTATGAGAAGATGAGAACATCTTCAGGTTCTCCCACTCATAAAAGGAGATGGAGTCAAAGCTGGATAATTTTTTCATTAAAAGAAACAAAAAAGTGTATATCAGCTGTGCAGCGACATACTTGCTCTCAAGCAGTCTTACAAAGAGTCAATTCTAAAACTTACATGAAGAACAACAATTTCTACAAGATCAATTCACCAAACAACAACAGAGACTTAAATTAAGCTGAGTGTCTCTGAACAAGTACAGATCATCCCAAAACCAAGTCACACAGACAGGTCAAGCATACCTGTGGCACAAACAAGTTATGATCCCTTCAACGCTGAGCTACAGTCAGATGGACTTTGCTCCAGTAAGCACTTGCTCTTAACTTAGTGAGTTCCAGCTGCAAGAAAAGTGTCTAAATCTTTAAAAATGAACCCCTGTACGTACACTCTCGGCCACGGCTGCCTCCTCTTCCCCGTCTGTTGGAACTTCCCCGTCCGCGACTCACTTCTCTGTCCCCTCGTTTCTCTCTGTTCTCTTTGTTTTCTGAAGATTCCTTTCCAAGGCTTTTCTTCTTTCCCCCTACAGTCTCCCAAGAGGTCTATTCGGGTAAAACAGAATTAGACACAACAGTCAAAACAGAAGACAGTTCTCAGTGTATATTTCACCTCATACCCCTCTAGTTCATGGTGGGAAAAATCCTCAGGTATTTGCATAATATCACATAAGAGGTAGCACAGGCTGTATTTTTGCAAATAGATGAGAAAGAAACATGTTTTATAAGTTAGATTGTCTAAGAGAATATGAGGATCCCAAGTATTTCTGACTATAGCAGATTTCTGCTAGTTCAAGAAAGCCTGAATATGACCACAGCGCAGAACATCTGCAAGGCAAGTAAGTTTCCCTCTCAACTACACCCACAAATCTAGCAAGGGAGCATGAACAGCGCTATTTTTTTCTCCCAAGGAAATGAAAAAAAAAAAACCTTTTAAGTATCACTGAGCAAAAGAGTGATGAGAATAAGTACGTGGCCTAAGGAGTGTGAAAAAAAATACAAAAAAGAAAACAGAAAAAAGAAAAACTATTATCCAGACATGCTAGAACTTAAGCCCCAGAAGAAAGAATGACAGAACAACAGCTTGGGAAAACTGGGGGCATAGTAAGCCAGACCATCCACTCTTAACAGGTATAGATCATCACACATAGCAAAATACAGGAAAAACTATGTCTAAACAAGACAAGACTTCAAGGTCCAAACATCACGCTTCTGTTTTAATATTAAACTCCATCTTTAAAATAAATTCAAGGATAGTATTGAATCCATAGGAGTATCTGCAGGAGTTGCAAATAAAATGACTGAAACACTTGCCAAGAATAGCACAGTCACTCATATATTATGCAATTGCACAGTTAGTTAATTGAGCCACAGCTGCAAAGCAAGGAAGAAGAAAGGTATTATTTGCAAACCATTAAACCATTAAGATAGGTTTGCACGTATGCTCCCATCTCTAGCATGCTCCCATCTCTAGGAGCCTACAGTCCAGGTAAGGTATTTAAGCAGAATATTTGCATATGCAAATTGTAGTGAAGCACTAAAGCCATGACCTCTGACGGACACCTACACCAAACAAAAGAGGTTGTCTATTGGTAATCTTAAATCCTGTCTTATCTCCTCTCAATTCCACCAACAGCACCTCAGCAGGCCATGACCAGCTAGTCCAAGCTGCCTAGAACTGAGGAAACCAAAGCTATGGAGAGGCAGCAAAGCAGTTTACAAGTACAAACTCAAATGTTGCAGAGTGTCCTTTCAGAGAATAAGAACAAAGTGAATGGTTACTCTCTAGGGTTGAAATCTCTTTTCAGTTTCATCTCCAGTGCAGGAGACTGCGTCACCATGAACCGACCTGGGTAAGCTCAGCCAGCAACAATCAGAAGTACAAAACTACATGTTTGAGCAACAACACTCTATTTGTGAGCCAGAAAACTGTTTCCCTCAGTAACTTTATCACATGGTTTCTCCTGATAGAGCCTGCATAACTGCACTAAAACACTCCTACAGCTTTAGATAGAAAAATACCTGCACTGACAACTGAAGAGCCCAGTCTATACAGTTCAGAACATGCCCCTATTTCATTGATGGGCATGATGACAAAACAGCTTTGATCATTTCAGGAAATATCCAAAACTGGATAAGGCTGCAAAGCTGAAGAGGAAGCAGCCTCTCCTGAGTAAGTTTTTATTTGACTTGGGAATGATTAGTAAAAGGATGACTATGAAAGCATAAGATCCACGCTTTCCCACAAGACTGAGGAAAGCCTTGAGAAGTTGGGCAGGTCCTTTAAGATAGAGGATGGTGCTACCTCTGGGCATGGGGATCCATCACAGACTATCGAAGCTGTTTCTTTTCGTAAGGGAGGTGATTAGAATTTCAGCTGACAATGCCTGAGGCAACCCAAATGACAGTTGTGGGCCTCACCTTTGAAAATATGTAACAGAAGTCTTCTTCTTGGCCTATTCTTACATGGAAAGAATAATAATATGAAAGGTCCCCTTTGTTCTATCTTCAAAGGTTTACTAAGTAAAACATGGTTGGGCATAAAATGTATCTTAGGTCTGTAGGAAGTTAAATGAATACAAGTGTTGGACAAACACACATATTCTTCCCTACTCTCATCCACAAGCCTCTATCTATCCAAAGCCAGACTGTCACAATTGCTGAAAATGAAAAGTATTCATAAAAACTAAATCAGAGCATAAAGCCTTGAAGATCACAGCATTAAACACAAAACAAATTAAAAAAGACAAAGACAAAACTGGCTGAGTACCAAATAAACTATAAAAAGACATTCTAGCTATCACTCCTGGCTCTTCTAATTCCTCCAATTGAACAGACACATCTTTCAAATGACGTTATAAAGAAATTTCAAGTGCATCAAAGAAGAATGAAACTAGGAAAAGAGATCTGGGAATCTGCATTCAGAATCAGTGGTACATTGGCTTTCAACTTTACATCAAATCCATGATTAAACTGTTCTTGAGTATAACAGCCTTAAAACAAGCTCTTCCATTTGAAGGTCCAAAAATTTCCACAAATAAATTTCCTCACACTCCTTCCTCCTTGAGCCCTTAAAGTTCTCTGTATTTGTTTCTAAGTTGCATTTTGTCTACAGAGAGCAGTGCGTTCAGAGGGACTTATCAAAAGAGCAGAATATATTGATATCGATTCTAGTCGATGGATGAGTTCAGAAAGTTTTTTCCATGTCATGATCACTTCCAACAATTTGCTGAAGTAAGAAAGCATTTAACACTGTCCATCAACCAGAAAACTACTTTCAACTAAAAAATGGCAAATATGAGAAGTACAAGAGAGCGCAAAACTGGCACACTACTCAGATAGGTTTCATGACGGCGAAATGTTCTCTTTCCCTCCCAACTTGCCAGCTAGCTCACAATCATATACTTCTGTATTTTAGAAGACCTCAACTCTGATAAAAAGTGACAAGGGGATAGAAAATCAAGTCCCCTCAGTCAGAACGGTGTGTGTCCTAGATTTAGGGTGTGTGAGGGGCCAGTTTCCTCATTAACAATAAGCCAGAGTACACATCCTGACAAATCACAGGAAATACTGAGTGTTCAGCATCGAGAAAGGAAGTCCAAGTTTCTTTCCCAATTTAGATGAGATGGAATCTAATTTAATGCCTTGGACCAACTGTAAGAAGTCACTCCAGCAAAAAGTTCAGCTGCAGTGAAATATACTTTCTTAGTATTTCTTGGGATAAAATGTTGCTCTGTGCAACATTCTAAGTGACATTTGTTGTTATATACACACTGTTTAGTCTCCTCTTTCTGTTTTTCAATTATGTCATGCAAATGAGCAACACAGTGAAAGGACCAACTACTTGCTGCATCCTCTCCTGCCATAAGTAGCATTTATCAATGCAACTTCCAGATGTGGAAACCTCCTCCAGTTTTAATACCAGCAATACTCACCTACAGCACAACTTAAAATATCTGCCTGCCCTTTAGGTTTTTAAAGATTGACCTTTGTGACAAACAGGTTCATGGTTGTGGAGAGCCTACACAGTAACTACAAAAACCGCAGCAAGAAACAGGGCTGTGTCTGAGGGAGCACTGAGTTCTGCTGCAGAGTTAAAATCGTTGCATGTAAATGAAAGCAGAGGACTCTGTAAGAGACCAGCTGAACACCTACAACATTTTCCAGATTCAGCCTACTCCAAGGTATGCATGCAGTAGAGAAACTGCCCTGGTCTTCATTTCCTTCAAAAGAATTCTAATGGAGACATGGAAATTGAAAGCTTCCAAAATATGACTTTCCCAATCCCATGCAGAAGTTGAAAAATGCAGGAAACAGAAGGAGAAGTTTAACATGGAAGTAAAACCTTACCGTGTCTGAACTTCCTTCCAGCAGTATGTTGATTGCTCTGTTCACATCCCCATTACAATCATGTAGTGCCACTATGCACTCATCCTGGTTTTTCCCCGTGACTTCCATAAGCTGGCAGTAAAAGTCAGACATGTTAAAATATCTACATTATCATCATAAGAAAATAAGAGTTAGTACCACCACAGACTATAAGAAAGTGCATAACTATCATGTCAGGGTAAACTAGACTCCTGAATAAAGGAATCTGCATTTTACAGATCTGCTTGGGATTCAGACAGGAGACAGCAGGAAGCACAAATAAATTGGTAATCAAGAAAGCACTCTTTCACATCTTTTTTTTTTATTTCTGTAGGCTTGCAGCAAATGCTGTCAACGCAGATACAGCAGTATACGAGGGTAAAGATGTAAAGGACCAGCATAGTTCCAGTATCATCCTCTCTCTCCCCACCAAGTATGTCCCTCTTTATCCCACTGTGAGAACAGACATAAGGTAAGACATGGCAGAGAACAGATCCATCTGGAAAAACACTCAGACTAAGAAACAGGTTATTTTTTTAGCCAGATTGGCTCCCTTGATCCATTTCAGCATAAGGCCACACAAGAGTCATAAGTGATGGCTGGTTAAGGAGACCTAGTTCTGAATTATGCTCTGTGGACTTGGGATACACATCCTGAGGAGTGTGGGACAGAAATTAACAGTCTGTCACAGGGCATCCAGCAACTTCATCCAACGAACAAAACCTACACGAGCTAGAAATACATATGCAGAATGTAAAATACTGGAGATTTCCTACGCAGAATTAAATTCTTCTCCTTCCCTCCAGCACAGTTACAAGCACTACTGAGGCTTGTAGTGGCTTCAGAAAGTACAAGACTACACTTTTGGCACAGCAACAGAACAAGTTTATAACAAGAACAACAAAAAGCATTGAATAATGCTTCAGAGGAAGTTTTACAAAGGAAAAGAAATCAAGAAATCCGCTCCTCTGCTGCATTAACACATTCAAGCTAATTCTTCTCTCCTTCTGCGTGTATTTCTAGGTTCTTTAGGAGTTGTGATGTGTTCACTAAGATAAAATCACCAATACACACAGCAGAACAGGGCCCAGACTGTCAGGACTGCTTTAATTAATCATCTCAGCTATAACTGGGTAATGGGAGCTCGGTCATCTAACACCCCACACTCACATGGTAGAGGAAATGGTGTGAGATTTCATTTACACAGTGTAATTTTATCATTTTAATGCATACACAGATCTGCAAGGCCAGATGATTTATTTTTTAAAATAACACCCTGATTCACCTTTAAGCAGTGATTATTTTTACTTTTCCTGAAAAACTTCCAAGATATTAGCAAACTCCGTTTACATAGGTGACATTTTTCTCATGTGCATGTACATGTGGACATGGAATGCACTCTTTATTCCGACAACCATTAAGCATCAGGACAAAATACTAGAGAGATACACTGTGGAAGAGACAACAATACAAATGAGTTTTGGTTTAAAGGCTTGTCTACAAAGGAAAATACACCAATGTAACTATACAGTCAGAGCTATATCACCACACAACTTCTTGTAAACAGACTTTACAGAGCAATAAGAGCACCTTTTCCTAGTTAAACTTACATCCTTCTGAAAAGGGTTTCATCTAAACCAGAAACAGATGCTCTAGCTCCAAAATGTAAGCCAGCTTTAGAGCACTTTATTGCAGTGCAAAAAAAACTCTGTACCATAAGAAACATACTTGTTTCACTTTATCTTCAAAATCTGCATCGTTCTTATCGTAGATCATCTGAGCGAGGCGAATCTGTTCTGCTGTTGCCTGAAAAAAGATAACATCCAATAAAGTACACAAAAGGTAACTATATTTTTCAAAAGTATATCCTAGTGTCCTTGTCTTTTTCCTCAAGACTCTCGAAAAGAACATACACAACAAGCACAGAAATGCTACGGGGAAAGAAATAACATCTTCTCTATGCCCACTTGGCAGTTTTAAATGTTATTTGGGACAGAAGTAACTTCAACATTCTAATCTATTTGAAACACAGTTAAAGGTCACCACACTGACAAGATAACCATATAATAATACAGAATTTTCTACAGAAGACTATGTTTTAGTATTAATCTTATAATTTTATTTAGGATCTACCACTCCAGAGTAAAGAGTTTTATTGTAACAAACTGGCAATGATATTTCTAGATTAACCACATCTCTGATGATTCCTGCTCACATCACCTTCCACCACGCTCTCAACAACAACCCCACTCTAGTTTTATGAGCACTTAGAGACTGAGTCATGCCTCAAGACTCTGCCCATGAACAGCTGCACTTATTTTTTTTATGAGCGAACACTGGTCTCTGAAAACTGCTAGAGGAACTCGCTGTTGATGAAGTATCTGGTGCTTCTCTAATGTTTCTGGACCACAAATCCATACTGGCAACTTCTCCAAAAGCTGAAAGACTAAAATGGATGGATGCAGACAAGTGCCATAAATCCAAACAGACTATGGTTGGGCCTGAGAGAAAGCAACTCTAACACAGATGTCACATCACACGGGCCACTCTTCACAGAGTGGTATCTGTAGCCACTTGAACTGCAATCCTGAGAAAACATTAAAGATAAGTGTGTCTTACAAGATCCTGAGCCTCACTTGATTTCTGCTCAAACAGAAGAGGCTGCTGTCTCATGTAGAGAAGGCTGAAACTGAAGAGAGTCGGGACCCAAAATACAAGTTGATGCACTGTGGATGTTCTTCTTCATTGAAAGGGGGACCAGCTCATCCTCTGAAATTCTTGACTGAAAGGATTCACCACGGGCAGCTGGCTGAATCCCACCTTTTGCCCACTTCACAGGATACACACATGAAATTCTGTGCCTCATGAGTTCAGACCTAATCAGGCACAAACTGGCTTTTAGAGTTTACCACGAATGCAAGCTCTAGAGGAGCTCAAGTATAAATGCTGAGAAGAGTCTAAAAATTACTCCAGTGTACACCACCAGCTGCTTATTTGCTGAAAAGTTACTGCAGCTGTCCCAGTTCCTTGAGGGAAGGGACACTTGCTGTGCTCAGAGAGAATGTTCCAAGAGAATTAGTGTTTGTAACACAGTTACATACTCTGCCTTACTTCACATCGTCGAAGTGTCACGCTGACAGCCTCCTATGTCACTCCTCTGGGTAGCACAGGGGAGAGCCTGCTTTGGAACTCCCCAGTGCCACCCTCCTGAGAAGGCTCCCTGTCAGTGCAGTGCTCTGTGCAAAGGAGCTCACTCCTGGCGTCTGCTGAGAGCTCAGCAGAAAAAAACATCTGCTGGTTTCAGGAATTTAAGTCTTGCTGATCCTTGTTCTCGTTCTGACTACAGCCTCCTCAGCCAAACTGCAATGTTTAAGCTAGTGAAGAGATCTTCCTTGAAGATATCCAGAGCAAAAACAGTCAGACAATGTAATTTCTGCAGAGACGTGACGGCATATTGGACCAAAAAGCAGGAAGCCATCAAGATTCATTTCTTCCGTAAACCAACTTTTTTTCCAAGTGCACAATGAGAGACAAAAACATACCAATTTTATTACAAATATGTGACACTATCTCCAGTTTTCCTGTGTAAGCAGAGAGCTTAGAAACAAGCAGGTTCTTATATTTATGCCAGTGGATTAGACCCAGATGGAACTGAAGATTCAAAAGGAAAAAAAAAGCAACAACAAAAACTGACGAGATACGTTTACTACACAAACACCAAACCAGTGTCACAAAAAGTTCTAGCTTTTCCATGGCAAGCAGTGGTTCTTTATCTTTAAGGCACCATTGTTACAAGTAACACTGTAGTATCCTGTACTTGTGTAATTAAGTTTTCATTGTGACTAAGAAAGTAGTACCATCTTTAAGATAGCTAAGACTTTACTCAACCTGACAACATATATTATCTTTTCAGTATAACAGAATGGGGAAAATGTTAACTAAAATTTTCAAATTACCAGAAAACAGAAGTGGGCAAAAAACAAAATTACATGACAGTAATAGGCCAGATCTTACAATAAAATGGCATATTTATTATCCAGATGCAATGCAAAATAACCATGATAAAATTTCTTAAATAACTTAAATTATGATCAATGTGGTATTATGACAATGAAATCTCCATTTGGGAAAGCAACATTATTCAATATTCAGAAAAATTAATCAGTGGTGATTAAACAGTAAAATCCACAAATTCCTGTTGGTCTGTAAAGACTGACTAAGCAGAAAAGTCCATCTGATACCTAAACAATAAAAAATATGGTGCATTAAAATGTAACTGTTGTGTATTAAATAACCACCTTTTCCACTGAAATGACCAAATCAGTACCTATTATGCAAGAAGTAGAATAAATAGACAAAATTCAGAAAAAGATCTGAAAGACTTAATGCTTAAAATCAATGAATCCCATAAGTTGGAAGGGTCCTCCAGTGATACTCTGCAATGTCCCACTGAGAGTATATTCCATTAGAGAAGCTGCTTGGGGCCAGGCAGAGATCCCACAACATCTCTAATCCACAACTGTGTTTACAGTAAACAGTTTCTTTCCTTATAACACTTGGAATTTTCAGTGTTTCAGCTCGTGCCATTGTCTCTCTGAGGAGAGCTGGCTTCTACCTCTTCTATAAGCTTTCATGAGGTACCTGAACAGAAGACACAACCTTGCCTTGCCCTCTTAGGGCTGAACAAACCATTCCCTCAGGCACCGCTCATTCATTCTGTGCTTCAGCCTCACAACCATCTTTCCAGCTTTTCACTGGCCTTGCTCCCATCTGCCAAGGTCTGCCTTGCACCAGGGAACCCAGAACTGGGCAGAGTAATCCAATTGTGAAATGGCAAAAAGGGGAAACCACCACTTCCACCAGCCTGTTTGCTATACTCCTTACTTGTTTTAAAACAAAAACGAATTCAACTTCATATGTTGGAAGTCACTTTCTAAATCCACAGCGACATGAATCACCACTATGCAAAATGCTGCAACATAAGGAGATAAGGGTTTGCGGTGACAAAATTAAAAAAAAAACAGTGTACAAAACAGAACAAGAGCCCCTTGGTTAAAGACCGTCCAGAAAACAATAAAAGATAATATTTCCTTGAGGAGCACTTCTAGAATGATGCACACTCTGCCAGCAGAGAACAGACAATTTTTGAATTGAATCAAACGTTGAGATGGATCTGACAAGACAATAATGAGTTGCAAGGAGCAGAGTCATTTTGCACTCTCCGTAACCCATACAAGCATGCAACTACTCTGCTGCTGAGAATTGAGACAGTGGGGTGAGAGCTTAATTCCCATCTAACAGACATTCTATTTTAGTCTGCTAGTGGATGACCGTTTCACTTTGTGGGGTCACTGCACAAGACGTTTAGGATTTTGTGGCTTGTAGATACGCTGAATCACACTGTAGAACACAGCATGAATCTAATGAAGCTTTCCCCACCCACCCAAACTGCCCTACTGATCACAAATCTTTGAGCATCAGGAGCCTGGTAGATGGGAGAGCTGAAATCCAAGGATAGTTAGGTCACAGGACAGAAATCCTGATACAGGCATAGAGTTCCTCACTGAAGAATACAAAGCTCCTTCAGAAACAACATAGGAACAACTTAATTCTCTCCTGCATTAGTGAGTAATCCAAGCAAGTAATCAAACACACTCTTCCAAAATAGACCATGATTTTTCCTCCTATCTTTTCTCAGGTTTTACTGATTCAGGGAAGAAATGTACATCACTACACGCTCACTTTCAAGTCAAAGAAGTTGATATGGTAGCACGTACCTGTACTACTTGTTTCTGTGGTTGTGTTGGCTGTGTGGTTGAAATTTGCGCTTTGTCCC
Source organism: Corapipo altera (assembly GCF_003945725.1). Taxonomy (NCBI): domain Eukaryota; kingdom Metazoa; phylum Chordata; class Aves; order Passeriformes; family Pipridae; genus Corapipo; species Corapipo altera. The sequence goes on from NW_020884975.1 coordinate 55,301, forward strand.
GAGTGCCCCGGGTACGTTCACTTCCCACCGAAGTCATCATTTACAGTATATACAAAACAATGTATGTACAAAATAGAAAATCTGAAAGAAAAAAAAAGAGCATGAGTTAAGGCAAGTACTGATTTTGACACCCAGGTAATACACAAATGCAACCATTTGAACTCTTCCTGCATTTACCTCTATACAGAGACGCACGAGAAAGCAGCTTTAATACTCTATTATTGGATTTATCACAGTCTTTACAGTAAATGGGGAAATGCAGTGTATAGAAGCATTTTTGTCAGTGGATTGGGATCTGTCTAGATCTGTACTCCAGACAACACCTAAATCTCACAGCTTTTCCCAGTTATTTAACATACAGACTTTTCGATCTGCTACTCTGCTGAAATCTCAGCTTCAGTTCCATCACTCCTTAAACTTCTTTAATACCTACCATCTTATTTTGATGCCTGGACTTCAACCAGTCAGAAGCCCCCACAAAAATCACAGTCGCAAACTGAGCAGTTCCTCTTTTCTGTACCATCAAACTGCTTTTCCTGCACATACACAGAGGTCACAGCCTACTTCTCACCTCTCATTTTTAAGAGAAACTATGATGCTTACCTTTAAATCCAGCCTCTGTAGAGAGTATTTTTGCTTTTTCTCCCTCCTATTTACAGAAACAATCTATAAAACTATTACCCTGCTTTAAACATGTCTTGGTTGTATGGCAACAAAGAAACCCAAAAGAAAACCCAAATCCCACACACATATCACTGCTATCCCATTTGTGACTCCTGGCTCACATTCTCATTCATCCTCTAGCAGTAAAATTACTTTGAAACAAGACACTATTATTCCTCCTGTTTGTACAGCATCTAACAAAACTAATCGATGAGCATGGCTTACAGCAGCTATGATAACTGGAAACAGATCTCTCACCTGCTAACAATGGTCACAGTCCCCATAACACTGGAAAGCAAAAAGGCGAATTTCTGGAACTAAGGATAACTTAGTTGGTGCAAGTGGTGTACCTGGGCAGCATGAGATGTGCAAACAAGCAGCAAAGTGCTCTCACTGCAGCCCCAATGTATGAGCAAGCTTCAGCACACAACCTGCCAGGGCAGCAGCTTTGTGCAAGCTGGCCAGCATCCAGCTCAGTGCACAATAATGCTCACAAGGATGTGTTCAATACCCAACTGCTCAATGGCAGTCACAAGTAATGGGCACTCAACAATCAAAGCTGCAATGAGATGCTTCAGTTTAAGCATCGATTCATGATGCTCAGGAGCCTCATCTACCATCAAAAGGTCAATTAACCCCATTATCATCTAAATCTATTCTTCACTTCAGAAGTACATTCTTGTTGGTCAAAATTGAAACCTGACATAGAACTTCTTTATGTACAAGTTAAAGCATTCAATAATGCTTTAATGCCTGAGAATAAAGTATATTTCCACATGAAAAGGTCCGCCTTTACCAGGAACTGAGTGCAGTATGAGCTGAACTGGAACACGGTATTTCTACAGCTTTATGAGTATATTCACCAAAGCCAATATGTCTCACCATCTCCTAAGTCAGTCTGACTTTATTCCCTTCTAAGCCCAGAACACACAGGCCTTCAGAGCACTGTCTGACCCTAAAGGCCAGATACAGCCAAAAGAGAATTTACACAAGCTCCTGACACCATGTCAATGGAAAGCAAAATACTAAGTAGATGTGGAAATATTTTGACCAGTTAGTGATAAGTGTTGAACTTTCTATCTGCTTGAGTTAGTTTTTTGTTTAGTTGGGCTTTTTTGTTTGGTTGTTTGTTTTTTTTTTCCCAAGGATCAGTCCTAGTACAACGAGTAATGAAAAAAAAAACCAAACAGAGCACACAACAGAGAGCACTAACTTGCTTTAAAGACAAGCTAATAGTTTCAACAGGATTTTCTGGAATCAGCCCACTGTGACTCGAGATTTGTTGATAAATTATAACTCCATTGGGTCTCAATTTGTTCATAATTTCTGAATTAACATCATATTTATACAGATTGTGGTACCTAGGAATGCTATTTTCCCCCAGTTTCACCAAAGCTACTCAAAATATTGTGATCCATATTTTAGACAGGACAGCAGGACACAAAGAGTTTTCTGGGTGTTTGTAAAGCATATGCTGAACTCCAGCCTACAGCAAGGCAACCTATAGTACCCAAAGTGGATTGTGTCTCTTCTCCTTTTCCTTTTTTCTGTGTGTCTCTGTGCCACCATTGCTTAAGACATGTTTGTTCTTCAGGATGAAAGGATACTTTAAGAAAAAAGGCAGGCACACAAACATTTGAAACACTCCTGGGAGATGAAGAGGCACAGCAAGATCAGGCTGCCGTGGGAACAGCACTCAAACAACCTGAATAGCATAACAGGGAATTTAAAGGAGGTCCTTGTCCTCCTGACTGTGCAGCCCATGAGCAGCACAATTTTGGTTCAAACCAAAAAACAGCAAAGGTACAGGCAGCAGGACTTGTACTTTTTTCAGACCAGCGTGGAAACCCACACTCAGTATATGACAGTCCCCATCCAACCAACAAGGATGTGTTATAATCCACCAGACACAATCCAGTCTCCTTAAAAGCACAACTGGCAGCCTGCTACAAAGAGAGTTTCCAAAATACTGTTCTTTTATTTCAGACACTGAGCAGTGCTGAGGCTTCACATCCGACCACACCTACTGCCGACTAAGGAAGGGACAAGCAGAAGGGAGGCAGGGAGGCACTGCCTTCAGAGCACCACAGTGACTACAGTTTTGAGCATTAAGTGGGATATTACTGATTAATAAGATGGGGCTGAACATTTCCTTTCTCACAAAGCAGCTTCTTATTCTCTCCAGCCCCTCACATTCACCAAGTGTGTTTGGCAGGTTGTTGTCATAGCAATGAGCAGGATATCACAAACTGATGAACTTAATTTTAACCATAGATCAAATGGGGAAAGAAGATATGAGACTGGGAGAAAGAAAATTCTTAATTAAAATCTGTTTAATAAAGATTAAAAAGAACTCTGACAAGTAGATGCTTCAGTTTCCATGTCAGGGTCTGGTGCACTGCAAAAGTCCCTCATCAACAGTTAATACCTGACCTTGCAGACACACTGCAACTGTAGCAAACAGCCAAACAACTGCACTTTGAAGAAAAATATACACGTTAGATGAAATTAGTAATAGTTTCATCACTTTCTGTATACTAGTACAGAACTCCAGTAAAACAGGAAAAAGCACTAAACAAAGACAGAGGGCTTCCCAAAACCGTTGTGTAAAGAAGGTAGCTGAACTTTCTTGCATGTCAATTAAAAAAGGACAAGATTCCTGTAAACGTTTTTTTTCTAACTGCTGTAGTCTAGGACCTCCAGACCAAGGTTGTCCTTACTACTTTAAAAAGAAACAAAAAACAAACCCGAAACAAAACTAAAATTTAAGAATGCCTCATAGTTAAGTAGTTTAGAAAATTGCTCACTTCAGTGTGTTTAACTTCTCAAGCTCTAAGGAATTCCAATTCCAGCACTTCTTGATAAAGTAAATAACGAGACTTCACAGAGCCCTTTAAGAGGAAAATCATCCCAAATTTCAATCTTTCGGTTTAGTTTTCTGTCTTTACAGCAAATTTTAGTACAAGGGCTATACTAGAACTGCAGATACAGTACTGTGTAACATGGAATGGCAACAATTACTCCAGTTTACAAAAGCAGTAACAAAGTATTGACATCTCAACACCCAACCTTCCTAAAACTATCAAATCCTACTCTCTCCCAGTCTCCCTACCGTGTCTTATCCCACACATTTAGTTGCGTTTCTCCTTTGGATTTTAGAAGGAGAAAAGGAAGGTAAAGAATCAAAGAGCAACTGAATGCACAACAACACAAAAATCAGGTTTTTAAATCTATCAGAATGTTTTCTGTGATCTTTTGTTCAACCTTCCTTGAAGCAAGAACTTGTCCTTTTAGACCCAATGAAGTCAGAAAAGCTACAGATACAGAGAATACTAATTGACTTGACAGAGTTGCAAGCCCCTCAAGACTCAGAAAATCTATTCCTGAACTTCCAGGAACAGACCAGGCATGGCAATACCACCTGACTTTCAAGATTCCTCTAGAAGTTAAATTATTCATTTCCATCAGCTGAACAAAACATTTGCAGTTTCAGTTCCTTTCCTGAGGCAGTCTAAAGAATGTTACTTTCTTGACTCTCTGGACAGGGAGCTGTGATAAACAACACGTGCAGAAATCTCTGTGAACCCCTTAGAAGTCTGATTGCTTTTTTATATTCGAAACATAAAGCTACCAGTCAAGGATTTCTTACAATGACAGGGCTGGGGAGAGGCTGCAGGACACTGCCTGGTGAGAACACAACTACTGCACCTGAACTGTGAGCTCAGATTTTACTGTTACGGCTGGAGCATTATAGGAGCATGAGGGGAAAAATTATGCCTGCAAAGCATCAGTGCAGTGCATTTCCCTCAAGTGCTGTTGTCCAAAACATCTCCCCATCTTTACTGCTGCTTGAAATGGGAAGAGTGTGCAAGAGTCAGATGTTCCTCAGGAGCAGAGCTGAGGATTCGGCGTGTGTACTGTCCCAAGCAACTACACCAAACCTGAGCTCATGGAGCCTGTGAGTATTCACATGTCATCTTACAGTTTTTTGTGGTAAATAGGAAAAAAACTGACCTTCATCAATGGCAGAACATCACAGGACAGAGAAACTGTACTATTTGTATGCTCTCATGTTCTACCAAGGAAAGAGTACTGCTGGGAGTGGCCAGAGTACCAGCACAAACACATAAATTAAGACAAACTTCCAGTTGTGTTAAAAAACTGTAGCAAATAACAAAGTGAATATTCTTACCCACCTTTCTTAAAGCCCTCTGAGTTGTTAACTGAAATCATTATCCTGCCAAGACAATCTTTAATTAGCTAAGAACACAACCTGATCTGCAGAAATCAACAATTCCTCTTTAACACCAGAAAAAAAAAAAAAGTTTATTTTAAGGATTAATCTAAGCATATGCTATACAAAGGAAGACAAACAAATATATTAATAGGTCTTACAAATAAGAGAAAAGACACCATTTGGAAGAAATTTAGGAAGAGAAAGAAAAGGTTATCCTCATAAGACTGGAGTTAGGCAAAGGCTGGTCACACATTCAGAGCCCAAAAGCATAATATGGACAAGGGACTGAAACAGTAGGTTCAATCCACTAGTAGAGCATGTTTCAGTCATGAAAGTAAAGTAATATAATTAACATTATTTAAAAAAAAGGAATTCCTTAATCTCACAATACACATCTTTATTATTATCCCAGTGTCTCTGCCTAACAGACACATTTCACATTTTAGTATACACTAGTGATTCTGTAGCTTAAATCAAAATCTGCCAGTTACTCTCAATAAACATTCTACAGACTTGTTCTAATCATTTCTTTATAAATATTCAAACCTCAGAGGCAACAAGTGCCCTTATTCATACACAAATTTCTGAAGGAAGAAATTTGAATTTCACTGGTATTAAAAAAAAAAAAAAAAAGGCAATCACATCAAAATTGGAGAAGCCTTACCAACTTCCACCTACTTTCACACAACCAAGGCAATCTTCAGACCGCTAAAAACCTGGTTAGCAAAACTCACCCAGCTCTGCTCTGTTGAAAGACTCCTGAGTGACTGAACAATCAGAAGGCAGTGAATGTCCTAGAACATTCAGAGGACTTGACCTCGTGTTTCAGACATCAATATCTACAAAGAATAAGGTCCTCCTCCCTGTACAAATCAGAAACCCCACGATTGCAAGGACCTGCAAAATGCACTACTTACCCGCAGTTACCACTAATTGTAATGAAACTCTAAGTAACAAAGACACAGATAAACTGCATATTGTTTTCCAAACACCACACTCAGGACTATCAGAACTAGAGAACACAGACCAGACAACAGTTGTTGCCATGAACTAGACAAAACAAAAACACACACAAACAAATAAAAACATAAAATCCCCACAAACACACCAAAAAGCCCCCAAAAAACCAAACCAAACAAACAAACAAAAAAAAAATAAAAAAAAAAAAAGACAAGAAAAAAAAGGCTGCATTGGTCCACATAAAAATACAATATATAGAAAACAGGAATTCTCTTTGACAGGTAGGCAGTGAATTCACTTTTGAAGTATGAGAAATATTTCTCCTGACAAAATATTTCAAGGAAAGCTTTGGCCTGTCCAAATATGCTAAGACCTGAACGGAAAAGTAGGTATTTCTGTAATCCTTGGCAGAAGACCCCCATTTCTTGCTCTCCGTCACAGAAAAGGTTTTTCTTATGTGAACCCTCTGTAAAAGCCACCACAGTAGAAGAGAGAACACATCCTCATCACTGACCACACAGCATGCTGAACTGAACTGCCAACTCAATCGGTACCTCAGGTCAGGGAGCACACAGAGACCATAAGTAGCTCAGAGGTGACACTTGGACACCCACACACAAACTACTTCCTCTTTTGACAGGCGGAATGGAGCCCAAGGAGACAAAAGAAAATACTCTCCAGGTCGATACACAGTATACTTGCTTTATCCACTACTGCTACGGTCCGCGGTGAAGAACCATCAGTATTGCAAATCTCTTCATAGAAAATGGTGTTTTTCCTCCTAAAGTTTCCTGAGTAGCAAAGGGCACTACAGCATCTACAACTTCCAACAATGCTGGCAGAATTACAGCCTGGTCCTCCCCTGCAATAGACACTGCGACTGAATTATACACTGTATTTACTAAGAGGCTTGGAAAAAACATCAACTAGTACTTAGAAGAGGAAAGGTTTATTGCAGATGAGGAAAACTGAACTAGCAGGCTTTTCAGGGTTGAAAATCATTATCCTCTGCAGCCAGAACTAACACAGCCTTCCTGAAGTCTCACACACAAGCGCAGGACAGATGAGCACAGTTTAGGACAAAAAAAACATGACCAGAGTTTCAGTTCCCATTTGGGACCTGGTTATATATCCATTCAAAATTCAGTCCATAATTTGAGCAAAACCCAAACATTACTCCATTAAAATCAAGTATCAGCTCACATCTAACACCACACAACTGTGAACCACCACCCCAAAGGGTACTTCTGCTCCCCTACTCCTTAACCATGAAATATTGCTACTTTCCTTCCTTCAGACTTATGATCCTGCAGCTGCAGAGGGAAGTGAGTTCAGTGGGTTCACCCAGGAGCAAACTAAACCCTCTAAAACAAAACAGTGAGTCAGTTGAACAAGCTTACCCAGTGGAAAACTATGTGGGGCTATACAACTGCTGAATCTGACACGAGGGACAGGGATCAAGTTCATGAGAAAGGGGGAACTTGCTTTTCAGCAGCCACGTACCATAGACAAAATGAGGGCTTTAGTATTTTGTTTTCCTGGGATCCAGTATAGCACAACTTGATCGTGGTCAAGCCCACCACACACACAACCAAAAAAAAAAAAAATTCCTTATAGAGATTATATAGGGAGAGGCTCTGAAAGCACAGTGACCTTGAATATATCACTATCTTACAGAAAAACAGACACTTGTATCACTTCTACTGAGGAACACTCCACGCTCAGCCTCTTTGATACCTGTTAGCAACCAGTAACTTCCACTGAAGAAAACAGATGAAATGTGGAAGTGTTTCTACCCAAAGAAGAGAAGGGTATAACCAACATTAGGACAGTCTCACTGACACAACTTACGTTACTCTATAACAGTCTTTTCCAACAGCCACAGAAGTAAATGCCTACCTTAAGCTTCAGGCATTAAAACAGAGACTCAAACTACCCCAAAGTAACTTGGTCACCCAAAACAATCTTTAATGATTTTGTACACACAGCTAAATATTCAGTGCTTTTGCCAGTCATCTATGAATTCCACTTTTGCAGGAAAAACACAATTAAACAACCATCCTTTCCCTACCTCGGCTTGTTCACTCTGCCAGCTCATTAAAACTCACAGCAGCCCCTCTGAGACGGAAAGGAGGAAATCCAGACAAACTCATTCAGGAAGAGAGGGCTGGGTGACTTGGAAGTTCTTCAAATGGCTCCCTCCACCCAAAGAATCACCAGGCAAAGCCCCTGCAGACACTAATAATCTGCACAACTTTCCAGCCTATTTCAAGGTGAACTCAGGGGTCAGCAAGAAGTCTGGGTGAGCTCAGGGCACACACATATATATGAAGGTGAGGAAACAGCTGCAGAGTACAAACCAAGCAAGTTATAGACGTTCTCTTCAAAGAATACATGGACAGACCTACGTTCTCAGGTTCACACTCTGGTTAAGCTATCAATACTACAAGGAAAAAAAATATTTAAGTGGCCAAAGCATCTCAGATAAGGCTGAAGTACACCACTAAAGCTGCACAGGACTGACGACCTTCCTGTACTAACTGTGACTGACTTTTCTCAAAACCACTATTCCTCACTTCTCTAGTGACAATGTCAGCAGGACACTTGCAGAACAGTTAAAGGTTGGGCTATGACAGTACACACACACACACACACACACACACACACACACACACACACACACACACACACACACACACACACACACACAC